>NC_133159.1:115910073-116061074 GCF_040802235.1 Manis javanica | reverse complement strand
CTCTTTATGAGGTCACCTAACAACCAGGCTTCACTGTCAGAGATAATGTAACAACCAGGCTTCACTGTCAGAGGTCATGTAACAACCATGCTTCTACTTATTAGCGATCACGTAACAACTAAGCTGCTCTGTCAGAGGACACGTCACACACAGGCAACTCTTTCAGACGTCACCTATCAACCAGCCTTCTCTGTCAGAGATAACCTAAAAATCAATCTTCTCTGTCAGAGGTCTCCTAACAAGCAGGCTTCTTTGTAAGTGGGCACCTAACATCTCAGCACCTCCTTTAGAGATCACCTAACATACCAGCTTCTCCTTATTAGAGATTTCCTAACAAGCTGGCTTCCCCTTATTTGAGATCACCTAAAAACCAGCCTTCTCAATCAGAGGTCACCTAACAAACAAGCTTCTCCATCAGAAGTCACCTAATAACCAGGCTTCTCTGTAAGAGCTCACCTAACAAACAGGCTTCTCCTTATTAGATCACCCAACAACCAGTCTTCTCTTTATGAGGTCGTATAACAACTAGGCTTCTTTGTCAGAGATAACCTAACAACCAAGCTTCTCTGACAGAGGTCACATCACAACCACACTTCTCCTTATTAGAGATCACCTAACAACCAAGCTTTTCTGTCAGAGACCACATAGTAAAGAGGCTACTCTGTCAGATGTCACCTAACCATCAATCTTCTCTGTCAGAGGTCACCTTCCAACCAGGCTTATCTGTCAGAGAAAATCTAACAACCCAGCTCATCCTTATTAGAGATCACCTAACAACCAGGCTTCTCTGTAAGCGGTCACCTAACATCTCAGCATCTCCATTAGAGATCACCTAACATTCTAGCTTCTCCTATTTACATATCTCCTAACAAGCAGGCTTCCCTGTATTTGAGATCACCTAAAAACCAGGCTTCACAATCAGAGGTCACCTAACAACCAAGCTTCTCAATCAGAAGTCACCTAACAACCAGGCTTCCATTTCAGAGGTCACCTACCAACCAGGCTTATCTGTCATAGAAAATCTAACAACCCAGCTCGTCCTTATTAGAGATCACCTAACAACCAGTCTTCTCTTTCAGAGGTCACCTAACAACCAGGCTTCTCTGTAAGAGATCACCTAACAAACAGGCTTCTCCTTATTAGATCACCCAACAACCAGTCTTCTCCTTATGAGGTCACATAACAACCAGTCTTCTCTTTATGAGGTCACCTACCAACCAGTCTTCTCTGTCAGAGATAACCTAATAATCAAACTTCTATGTAAGAGCTGTCTTAACAACCAGGCCTCTCTGTCAGAGATTACCTGACAACCAGGCTTCTCTGTCAGAGATCACCTAACAACCAAGCTTCTGTGTCAGATGTCTCCTAACATCCAGGTTTCACTGACAGGGGTCACCTAACAATGAGGCTTCTCCATTAGAGATCACCTAACATTCAGGCTTCTCCTTATTAGAGATCACCTAAGAAGCAGGCTTCTCAGTCTGAAGTCATCTAACAACAAAGCTTAACCATTAGAGGTAACCTAACAACCATGCTCCTCTGTCAGATGTCACCTAACAACCAGGCTTCTTTTTATTAGAGATCACCTAACAACCAGGTTCTCCCTATTAGAGATCACCTGACAACCAGGCTTCTCTGTCAGAGGTCACCTAACAACCAGTCATCTCCATCAGAGATCTCCTAAATCTTCTCTGTCAGAGGTCACGTAACAAACGGACTTCTCTGTCAGATGTCACCTAACAACCAGGCTTCTCTGTCAAAGATAACCTAACCATCAAGCTTCTCTGTCAGAGGTTTCCTACCAACCACTCTTCTCTGCAAGAGGTCACCTAACAACAAGGCTTCTCCATTAGAGATCACCTAACATTCAGGCTTCTCCTTATTAGAGAATACCTAACAACCAGTCTTCTCCTTATTTGAGATCACCAAAAAACCAGGCTTCTCAATCATAAGTAATCTAACAACCAAGCTTAACCGTCAGAGGTAACCTAACAACCATGCTTCTCTGTCAGAGGTCATCTAATAACCAGGCTTCTTTGTCAGACGTCACATAACAACAGGCTTCCCTTTATTAGAGATCACCTAACAACCAGTCTTCTCTTTAAGAGATCACCTAACAACCAGCCTTCTCTGTCAGAGGTCATCGAACAACCAGGCTTCCCTTTATTAGAGGTCACCTAACAACCAGTCTTCTCTTTAAGAGGTGACCTAACAACCAGTCCTCTCTTTAAGAGGTGACCTAACAACCATGCTTGTCTGTCAGAGATAACCTAACAACCAGGCTTCTCTGTCAGAGGTCACATAACAACCAGGGTTCTCCTTATTAGAGATCATGTCAGAAGCGGGTTTCTCCTTATTAGAGATCACCTAACAACCAGGCTTCTCCTCATTAGAGACCACCTAACAACCATTCTTCTCCCTCAGAGGTCACCTAACAATCAGTCTTCTCTATCAAGTGTCACCTACAAGGCTTTTCCTTATTAGAGATCACCTCCCAACCAGGTTTCTCCTTCTTAGAGATCACCTGACAACCAGACTTCTCTGTCAGAGATAACCTAACAACCCGTCTCTTCCTTATTAGATATCACCTAACAGCCAGGCTTCTCTGTCAGAGGTCACCTAACAACCAAGCTTCTCCATTAGAAATGACCTAACAACCAGTCATCTCTGTCAGGGATAACCTAATAATCAAGCTTCTCTGAAAGAGCTGTGTTAACAACCAGTCTTCTCTGTCAGAGGTTACCTAACAACCACGCTTCTCTGTAGGAGATCACCTAACAACCAGGCTTGTCTGTCAGAGGTCATGTAACAACCAGGCTTCTCTGTAAGAGGTCACCTAACAACCAGACTTCTTTATTAGAGATCACCTAACATTCAGGCTTCTCCTTATTAGAGATCACCTCAAAACCAGGCTTCTCAATCAGAGGTCACCTAACAACCAAGCTTGTCCATCAGAAATCACCTAACAACCAGGTTTCTCTTTCAGATGTCACCTAACCAGAAGGCTTCTCTGTTGGAGGTCACCTAACAACCAGGCTTGTCCTCATTAGTGATCACCTAACAACCAGTCTTCTCTTTAAGATGTCACCTAACAACCAGGCTTGTCTGTCAGAGGTAACCTAACAACCAGGCTTCTCCACTAGAGATCACCTAACAACCAGACTTCTTCTTATTAGAGATCACCTAATAACCATGCTTCTCCATCAGAGGTCACCTAACAACCAGGTTCCCTGTCAGAGATCACCTAACAACTAGGCTTCTCCTTATTAGAGTATACCAAACAAGCAGGTTTCTCCATTTGAAATCACCTAACAACAGGCTTTTGTTAGAGATCACCTAACCACTAGGCTTCTCCATTTTAGAGATCACCTAACAACCTGACTTCTCCTTATTAGAGGTCACCTAACAACCAGTCTTCTCTGTTACAGATCACCTAACAACCAGTCTTCCCTGTTAGAGATCACCTAACAACCAGGCTTTTCTTTTAGAGAGCACGTAATAACCAAGCTTCTCCTTACTAGAGATCCCTAAAAACACAAGAACAGACATTATGCTTTCTTCACTGTCTGCCCTAAGGCCAAAGGGCTGCATAAAGGAGAACTGTGCGTGCTGCTCTGTGAAGCGTAGGAGTACCTTGCCCATTACTTGCTCCCTAGCAAGTGTGCTCTACACAGACTGATCAGCAATTCACAAAGGATGAGTGAGTAGGAGGCAGACAGGAGCTGGTGGGGGTGAAGAATGTTCTGAGGGCCCTGTATGTTGGGGAAGACAGAAAGAGGAAGAGGTGGGAGGTATGGGAAAAAATCTGGTAGGACTGCATTCTGGATTCTACCTTGTGCTGCTCTCTAGAAGTTCAGAGATGGAAAGAAACAAAAAGTAAATGGAAGAGAAGATGCTTCCATTCCACAACAAAGATGTATAATAGGCAAACTGCTACTACCTGGACTGGGACCTATGTACCTCAACCTGTCCTGAGCTGTTCTAAGAAGGGGTTTTAGATATGACACAAAAGGAAAGAGAGTAGTGTCTTAGATCATTGTTACATGCCATTTGTTGACAAACATCGAGTTTGAACAGATCTCACTGTGCCTGCAAGGAAATAAAGAAAACAAGAGGTATTTATATAAATACAGAACAAGGAAAGGAATAGCAGTATAGAAGAGGAAGAATAACATAGCTCTGGAAACGACTCATTAACCAGATCTACAAAAAACACAAAGAAAGCTGCTTGGCATCAACTGTAGAATGGTTCCTGTGATACCATTGCAGAAACACAGGCTGAAATAAAAAAGCAATAGGATGTGTTGGAAAGGGAAAAGGGGCAAGATGAGGAAGGGCTGTTAGAATGGTAAAAATGTAATAGCATCATTAAAGTTGTCACTGAAAGCAGGAGAAGCAGTAGCAATATTACTCACTATTAAATTAGTATTACTGAGGATAAACTTGGAAAGCTCTCCTGAAATGTAGAGAACAAGGCCAAAGGGATGAAAACAATGAGTGAGAACATAATAGATATGGGACACAGGGAACCCATCTAGAAAATCATTGCTCTGGGAGGAGAGGCCAGACCAGATGAACAAACCCAGATAATAGATGACTTACCCAAGCAGAAAAAAATCTCTGTGTATAGACTGCAAGAGCTCACTGCATCCCACAAAATGAATGAACTCATTTGGAAATAGTACATCTATGAACCAAGAAACTGAATTGGGTAGAAAGGAGAAGTCAGAATAAGAAAGTTCAGTACAGAGTTATTCCAAAAGCAACATTCTGAGAAAATGACAGTAAGTGAAAGGCTTAGACATTGGCAAGACCATGTGACATCCAAGAATTAAATTGATCAAAATCTTAGCTTCACTGTGCAGAAAGGTATGAAAGTTCACCATCCTAATGAGAGGCTGCTGCTGCTGCTGGTAAACAGAGCACAAAATGGGGCCTTCAAGGGACCAGTGATATTTGATGGGCATGAGCAGGGGCAGAGAGGATGCTAGAATTGTCCCCAGTTCTCAAGGGAAGAATAAAAATTGACTGAAATAAACTAATACCTTTGGAAGAGTTAGTAGAAAAATGTAACAAGGTCAGGATGACAGGGGACTACTTTTGATAGACAGAACCACTTAGGAACAGATGAGGAGGTGTATAAGATCAGACAGGATTTGTTTAAGAAATTAGGTTCCAGTAGCTCTTTGACAGACCATATAGTAAGACACAAGAAACAACAACAAAAAATTGCTATCACCCTGCAACCATTTCTCCCAACCAGTCATCTTTTTTGGTTTTGAAGATGGAAGGGAAGTTGGTGGAGAGGAAAAGGAAGTAGCAGAATGGGAGGAAATGGTGAAGAGGGAGAAAGGTGCTTCAGGGGATCGGGATTCTCACGTCAGTGAAAGACAGCAGAGCAGACCACAGTCGAGGGCACGCCCGGCTGCTGGGGGAGCTCAGCTGTAACTTTTGGTCCTGTTTCTCTGGAAGACCATGAATGATGTTGGGACCTCGGTTGTGATCCCTCCAGTTGTCTGGAAAGGGGCAGCCCCCACTCCCCCTCGGCCCTCTGCAGGCAGCAGAGATTGGCCGCTAAGGCTCACCTGGGCAGACGTGCTGTGGAGCTTCAGCAGCCATTCTCCAGCCGCTCCATCTTGGACTTGAGCTCTTTCCCGTTGCTGTGCAGCAGGCTCTGGTAGAGTCTGATGAACCCCAGAAATGATTTGGGATTAGTGTAGTTGTAGCGCTGCTCGTTGCTCAGGTAAGACTGGGACATTTGGTTGACACTTGTGTGGACAAAAGCCATGAACTTGCTGATTGACTGCTTGACCTTGGGCTGAAATCAAAGCAGGAAATAAAGGGATGGTCTGGCTGTGAAGACTGGAGCTGACGGCCTACCATGCTTGAAAGAGTGGAAAAACTGAGCTCCAGCAACTCTGTCCGAGCCTGAGCTTGACCCCTGAAATTCTGAACACAGAATTCCTTGTGCCCTGAGGTGGAGAGGATCTTGAGGAATGCCTCCTTTTTCCTCTCACCTCAATGCTCTCTGTGCTCTGCAAGAAGCGGAGGCTGACAGACTCCAGTGCCTGCTGAGGCCACTCATGGAACCAGGCGATGGCTGTGCAGTTCACAATCGCTGGGAACTTCCTGCTGCAGACCCTCAGCTTGTTCCCCACAGGGGAGAAACAGAGAGTCACCTGAGAAGTCAGAAGGGTGGAGAGAACTGAGAAGCTTTTCGAGAAGCACTTGTAGACAGACTAGCATCAGGCTTTTTATTTCCCAGGAAGTTGGGAAGCAAACTCAACAGAGAAAAAACATCTATAAATGCTAGTCAGTCTTGTTAGCCAAGAAATTAACAATGCTGAGACTATGTGAAGCAAGAGGGAGGCCACTGCACAGGAAGCAGATCAGAAGGGCACCCCTGCCTAGGTGCTCAGCCACTGCACCCTTGCTGCCCACACCCAGCACAGTCAGTGAGGACAGCTGTGTCCAAAATGGCAGCAGAGGCTTCCACAACCCATCATTGGCCCTGCCTACCCTGGACAGTAAACCCTCTGTACCTTCAGCTGTCGTCAGACCCGACCAATAAAGAACTGCCAGCAGTTCTCTCTGCTGTCAATCAGACCTTGGCTCTTGACTTCATTCCCCACATGGTTTATGATGTTCTCGACTTCATCATCAGCGTAGAGATCTGGGATCTCTCCTGGGAAGAAATGGAACACAGGTAGGCAGCTTTGGCATCTCCCCACATGGTACAATTGGGCAAGAGAGGTTATCTAACCTTGGGAGACATGGCCTTTGATTTTTAGGCCATTTTTAGGCCACTCTTGCTGGTGAAACTGAACGGACACCATATGGACTCCAAACCCAGGGCTGGGGAATGATACATAAAAGAATGGAAAGATTTAACTATAAAATAGTAAAACCATAAAAATGATAGAAAAAAATGAGGGGAATACTTTCATAAACTCTGAGTGAGGAAAGGCTTTCTAACTATAAATCAAAATTGGTATGCTTTAAAAGACAGATACATTTGATACATATAAATTGATAAATTGCATGAAAAATATAAATTTTATGTAAAAAATGACATAGACAAAGTATAACAATAGCAATAACAAAACCGAAAGAACCAATGAAGAAAATGCATGTTTTCCAAAGAAGACATGCAAATGGCCAACAGGTGCAAGAAACGGTGCTCGGCATCTCTAATCATCAGAGAAATGCAAGTCAAACCACAGTGAGGTAGCATCTCACACCAGTCAGGATGGCTGTCGTCAAACAGACAAGATAAATGCTGGCAAGCATATGAAGAAAGGGGGACCCTTTGTACACTGTCAGTGGGAATGCAAAGTGGTACGACCACTATGGAAACCAGTATGGAAGCTCCTCAAGAAATTTAAAATAGAACCACTAAGTGATTCAGCAATCCCACTTCTGGGTATATATCCAAAGGAAATAAAACCACAGGTCACAGATTTCTGTATTCCCATGCTTCCTGAAGCATCATTATTCATGATAACCAAGGTGTGGAAACAATGTAAGTGTTCATCAGCAGATGAATGGATCGAGAAAATTATATATATATACACATATGTGTAAAAAATATACATATACACATCCATATATGAAAAATACATGAACATCATTTAAAAGAAGGAAATCCTGTCATCTTCAGTAACAGGAATGAACCAAGAAGGCATTATGCTAAGTGAAGTAAGCCACACAGGGAAAGACAAATACTGCATGGCATCAGTTATATGTGGAATCTAAAAAAAAAGTCAAACTCGAAACAGAGAGTGGAAAGTGTTTGCCAGGGCCTGGAGGGGTGGAGTGGGAAATAGGGAGAGGTTGGTAAGAGGATACAAACTTTTCAGTTATAAGATGAATAAAGTCTAAGGATCTAATGTATAACATGGTGACTATAGTTGATAACACTACACTCACTTTGCTGAGAGAGTAGAACTTAGATGTTCTCATTCAATAAACGTTAAAAAAAGAAAATATATGTATAACTCACATTGCAGTTAGATGGCTAATCTCCTTAAAATGTAAAGAAACTCTACAAATAAAGGAGATCAATACTTCAAAAGTGAGATGTGGTGAAGGAAATGAAAGTGGAGTTCACAGTACAGGAAATACAAATGCCCCTTTAACATGTGAACAAATGTTTCACCTTACTTGTAACAACAGATACACACACTGAAGCTATGTTTACTTATTGTTTTATTTGTGCAAATCAGATTGGCCAGCATATGAACACTCAACCCTATAAATGAACTTTAAAACTATGCCTAATTATTACTTTTTATAAGATTGTAAAAATTCAGAAAGTTAGATAAAATCTTGTACTAATAATGCAGCATGAGAAGAAAAAAAGTTTTTAAATCTTAACTAAATATATAAAAATAGGATGACCAAGTAGGGTTTATCCTGGAAATGCAATTATGGTTAAGTATTAGAAAAATCTACGAAAATAATTCATTACATTAGTAAGATTAAAGAGGTTAAACAATATGACTGTTAAAAAAGATGTACAAAATTTCTAAAAACTATTAGTAAACTTGGAATAAATGAAATTTCTCTTAACCTTGTGAAAATTAATTAGGGGAACCTCACTGTCATGGAGCTTGGAGGCCTGCAGGGGGAGCTCTCACACCAACCACTCCTTGTCAGTTGCAGACACAGAAGAGGTAGACCTGCAGGGCTATTCTGATTTAGATACGCTTTCTACTCCAGCAGGAGTATGTCCTCCTATCCTGGACGATGTCCTCCTATCCTGTAACAGCCAATAGCCCAGCCAAAGCCAGACCATTACAACTCAGCCAATGAGAAGCCACTACACTTCTGACTCCCAGTTCCATAGACTTTTTGTTTGTAACAGCCCCTCTCAACTCCCTGCTTTTCTCTATGAAAGAGCATTCCTCTCCTTTGTTCTCTGAACTAGCCTATGGTTTTGCTGTGCGAGCCTTGTCCCAAACTGCAATTCTCTGCTATTCCCGAATAAACCCATTACTTCTAATAAAATAACTTACATACTTTTATTTTTTAGGTTAACACTTGAAAATAGATATCTACTGCAGATTCAGAGCAAACATCATACCTAATTGTGAAATACTAAAACATTCTCTTTCAAATCTAGAAAAAGACAAGTATGATTGCTAGCATGTTTTCTATTCAACGTTACATGGGAGGTCCTAGACTATGCAAAAAGATCAAGAAAAGGAAAATGTATAAGGATACTTATGGAAATAATAAAACTTTTTTGCTCAAAATCTAATTTTCTACATAGAAAAACTAAAAGAACATAAGCAAGCAATCGGAACTCATAAGCATGTCCAACAACAAGCTTGCTGGATGCAAAATCAGGATCGGAAATAAAATGGCATGGCTGTACTCAAGGAAGAAAAGGTTACTTAAAAAGCTATTTAGAATACCAGCAAAAACAATTGTGAATACCTTATAAGGCAGGTGGTTGTACATGGAAAGAGGGGCCAGATCTTGATACAAAAACTAAAACATACTATTGAAGGGCATAAATAAAACCCTAAATAAATGGAAAGAAAGATTGTGCTCATGGGTGGATGACTTAGTATTACCAGTATCATAAAAATGTAATTCCAATAAAAAATAAAATGGGTTTCTTTTCAATCCTGACAAGCATATTCTAAAATTTATATTAGGGCAAAGAATGGGCATGACTTTCTGAAGAAGAATCAAAAGGAGAGATTTGCCCTACCAGAAATCAGGTTTCTTTATGAGCTATGATGATTGAAACAGAGTGAAATTGGTACCGGGATGAATGAAACAATGAAAGCAACTCCTAGGAACAGACCCAGGTACAAATATGAAATTGATACTAAAAATCAGTGTGCAAACAGGGATGGATTAACCAATAAGTGATGTTAAGACAATTAAGTGTCACCATTAAAAAATAAAATTAGATTATACAAAAATAAATATCAGGTGGATGAAAGACATACATAAGAAAAGTGATACAATAATGATATAAAAATGAGATAATTTTTATGATGTTGGATAAGACAAAATTTGTGAAACAGCACAAATTGCAGAAGCATAAAAAAAGACTTAAATTTTACAACATTTAAACTAAATCAGCATGACAAAAAAAGTCATATACAGACTCAAAAAGATATTTACAACCCATATAATGAACAAAGGGTTAGTATCCAGAATATATAAAGAACTCTTATAAATCTATAAGAGAAAGACAAAGAACACGAGAGCAAAAGGGCAAATTTAGAAAAAGGCAACTCACAGAAGAGGAATAGCCAATAAAACTTGAAAAGATGCTTGATGTCAGAAGAAAAAAAGGGAAAGGAAAACAATGAGATTTCATTTCATGCTAGCTGGCAAAAATCAGTATGTCACATAAATCCAGTGTTGAAGAAGTTAGGTGCAAACAGGTATTCATGCAGTATTGGCCAGAGAGTTCATTTATACAGCGAGTATACTCTGGTGAGCAATTTGACATTTTTTAGTAAAGTTGAAATGCACATATCAAACAAGTCAGTCCTTTGGGGCACCTTTGGGGCACCTACTGTAAAGAAACTCTTGAACATGCACACAGAAGATTCTATTTTGCAACATTGTATGTGATTGCATGGGAGTTTGTTTTGCTGCTTTCTGAATGTCCAAGATATGTTATAAAGAAATACGGAAAACATAAAGGGGAGAAAGTAAATTGTGAGTGTTGAGAATGTAAAAACCATAAGGAAGAGGCAGCAATGAAAGAAGAAAGCAGACAGGGCAGAACTGTGAATCAGGAACCAAGAGGTGGGCTCCTGGTGCAGATGGAAGGACTGGGCTTGGAAAGGAAGCATGGTAATATTGGAGGAAAAGAGATGATCACAAGGAAATAGAGATGGACTGTGAGGTATACAGGTATTCGCAAGGCTCAAACTAAATGACCTGTTTTCTCAATGTGAGAGATGAGGTTGAGGGAGGTAAGAATTAAGGGAAGCACTGGTGAAATGTTGACAACACTAGGCAGGATGTAAAGGTGAACGTGGCTCATTCCAGGGTAGTCTGTGGGCATCAGAAAAGCTCTTTCTCATTTCCAGGGCAAAACATTTGGTAGGTACGGAGGCCATCAGGAGCTGAAGTCATATACATGCTCCCCTTTAAAGTTCTCCACACCCGCATGCCTCTTCCCTCTTCCATAATCAACACAGAAACGTTAACTCCGTGGAAATGTCAGAGATGGAAGAAGCCACCGAGGCCACCCTACTCATGCCACTTCCTTAGGGATTTGGGTGATGTCCTCAAAGATGGGAGGCTTGCCAGATGGTTTGGGACTAATCAGACTGATGGGAATTATGACTCCATCGGGGAGGCTGCAGCACTTTCTTGAACTGCTATACCTGGAGGAAACTTACACCAATTTCCAACAAGTTTCTGGTCTTTGTAGTCTGACAGCACTAATCTAGTAGCTGGGAGTTTAGTAAGACTTTTATACTGATTAGGCTTAATCATTTACAAGGTCAAATGAACAAATGAATTCTCATGAAAATGATCGTTTATTTTCTTCCCTTAATTAGACAAACGATTTAATTTCCATTTGTTAAGATATTTCATAGCATGCATATAAAATGCCCTTGGCTATAATTTGTCAAAATCAAGGTCTTACTAATGGACTAATCCATTTCAGTCTTATTTGATAAAAATAGGAGTCAGAGAAAACTGTTAGGGAAATGAAATGGTATTTAGCATGTGTTATGAGTTGAGTTCAGGGAAGTTTTTAAAAGGGAAACATTCAAATGGAGTTGGCGTGAGCCATACTCCTCCAGCGTCAGCGGCTGGCCATGGCCTATACCCCTCTCTCCTTTACCTCTCTGATGGTCTGTATTTCTTGTCTGTTAACAAGCTAGAGCCCTCCAGTAAGGACTTGGATTCCCTTCAGTCTCAGAACATTTGTAATAATAGACTCTGTGTTCTTCACCTATTATTTGAAATATGTAGGATTTCTGTCCTTTTGGTGTTTTTATGTATAACCTGCTGGGTACTGGGCGGCAAACTATAGTCTACAGGCTAAATCTGGCTTGCCACCTCTATTTGCATGGCCTGCAAGCTAAGAATAAATGGTTTTTAGAATTCTAATGGTTGAAAAAAATTAAAATAATAATATTTAATGATATGTGAAAATTATAGGACATTCAAATTTAATTGACCATAAATAAAGTTTTATTGCTCACAGCCACACTCATCCATTTAGGGATTGTCTATGGCTATTTTCCCAATGGAATGACAGAGCTGAGTAGTTGTGACAGAGACTGCATGGTCTGAAAGTTGCCAATATTTGCTTTCTGATGCTTTATAGAAAAAGTTTGCTGACCTTGGTTTATGTGATACCCTTACCGCCAGGATGTTGAAAGCACCCAGGCCATTTAGAACCTTTTCCCAGGCCCTTAGGATAATGGTGTTTGTCAGAAGATTCCAAGAACTCTTAAGAAGACTGCCAGATGCCATTGATCACCTCTGAATTGTGAGGAAAGTCTGCATTTCAGGTTTGTCCCTCCAGTTTCTCCTGACAGTGTTCCTGTCACTTATGCGTGATGTAGGTAGTCATGCTGAAAATAGGAGACTGAATTGCCAGAGGGGATTTTCTGATGTGAAGAAGAGAAGTGAAAACAAATATTTGAAAAGCACCCTCCAGAGACCTAAAGTTGGAGGACATTGTTTCTGCCTCCAAGTGCTTGCAGGCACTGTGCAATCATTAACATGTCCAAATATTTCACAAGTCACAGTAAACATCATCTACTCTGTGTTAGTCTGGGGGTCTCAGAGGTAATAACTGCTGTTGGGAGAGGAGATCCTGATGGCTTAAGATGCTTCAGTTCGTTGGAGCATGGCAATAAAAAGGACCACGAGCCAGTTAGCTTCACACTGGCTTCAGGGCTTTGGCCTCATATAGGCACACCGTTTTCCAAAATATTTCTCAGGTCTCAAGGGAGAAAAAGCAAGGGGGTGTGGTGGCTATCACGGTACTCCTGCCCTCTTTTCTTTTTTTAAAAATTAAGTATCGTTGATATCCAATCTTATGTTGGCTTTAAGTATACAACGGTTTACAGTGGTTCAACAGTTATCCACATGATTAAATTGTCACCCCCACTACAGAAGTTACTATCTGTCAACATAGGAAGATGTTACAGAATCATTGGCAATATATTCTCCATGCTGTACTACCACCCCTGTGAGCAACTTGTATTATGATTGAGAATTTCTGTACCCTTTTCCCTGCCCCTTTGTCTACATGCCTGGCAACCTCACCACATGTCCAATGGTGATATGTAATAATGTAAGATGGCACATCATTATCATGATATGAACCCAGTTTAGTTCAATGAATACCTCCTGAATACTGATTATGTGTCAAGAAATACATTAATTGCTGACAATATAAATGATGAAAATAAGTATCTATAGAGGGTTATAGTTCTATCAATATGGTTTTATTTTCTAAACTGGATGGTATGTACTTAATCCTTTTTATTTTGTATCTCTGGATTGTTTAATAACAACTAATTAACCAACAGCAGACAACATGGTCTTTGCCTCCCATAAATGTATGGTGTTGTTTCAATACAATGGTGGTTGTGTGCAGCAGTGGACTGCTGTGGAAATATGGAGGGATGTTCCTCATGCCCAGGGGTGACAGGGGATCGGGGAAGATTTCCTAGAGAGGTGACACCCCAGATATGTCTTACAACATGGGTAGAAGTTAATCCAGACAAGGGAGAAGGGCATGCAGTTCAAAAAGAACATTGTGAGTAAGTAAGGATGGCAGGAAACAGTGTACAGAATTATCTCAAGGAGTTAGGAATTACAAGATCATACAGAGGTCAAAGACTATTTATTTTTCTGTACAAAAGGGCCTTGGATATTCCCCTGCATTCAGTTAGGAGTTAATGAAGTAACTATAGTATAGATAGACTTTTTTGAACCAGAAAGGGGGACTGATTGGAAGAGGTATTGCCTGTTAGGTAGGGAGGTGAGTTATAGTAGTGTCTGCATTTGTTGAAACAAAAGATGAAAAGATCAGTGTAGCCGTGATGGTCATGATAGAGAATATATGGATTCAGAATAGGAGGTAAAACTGGTGGCAGTTGATTATAGCTTGGATATAGGTGGCAAGGGAGAGGTTAGCAATGTAGGAGAATGCACAAAGGCACAGTCTCAAAAAACTTATGTGGGAATTCAGTACCACAGGAAGAAAAGAAAATGGTGATTATTCAAGTATCTTTTTGCATTACCCTTTTGGCATTTCTTCTTGGATCTGGAGAGCCACCAGGTTCGGGTTTAAATTTGTGCTCTTTGTGGTTTGAAGATGGATCTGGTGAATGGATCCACAGAGACCACAAAATATGCTCAGGTAATCTGGTACATTCTTGACAGCTTCTCTTTTGTCCCACACTTTCTCTTTTTCCTTTTCAGGGAAACTGGGCCAGATTTCAGTTTATATAAAGTGTAGATAGTCCATGAGGAACTCCAGGTTTTCATGGGAGATGAGCAATCTCATGCCAAGTCTGTTATAAATACTTCCAGGCTACATTATCATGAAGATGTGTGCAGACCACTAATATGGCAATCTGAGATCTAATCCTAAAGCATCTGGAAGATATGGTGAACTTCTCATGTTACATATGCCAAGAGGATATTTGGCCCAAATATAAAAAGGACAGTCTGGTTTAGAGATGGAGAGACATAAAATGTTACAAGAGAGGGGAGCCATTGGTTATAATCTATTCCAATGGACCACATATAAGCTATATGATACACAGCTTTGAGCACAGCACCTACTGATTGGAAGATGGGGGTTTAATAAATGGCTTGAATACATGAATAAATGGAAGGGGATCTAGTCTGAGCCAGGGAAGAGAAATCTTAATTTTGGATGGAATAATTAAGCTTTTCAAAAAGCAAAAGGAAAACCCAATATAGGATCCTAAAATAAAATGAAGTATAAAATCAGGCAGAGTTAGGAAAGGAGAGACACTACATCTGGAGCAGAATGGGCCTTCTTGACTGGGGCTGCAGTTAAATGGGCTCTCTGGAATGCTGGAAAGCTGGAAGCAGATGTGCTGTGCCAGAAAGCTAGAGAATGATTTTGTTTTCTCTATATATATTAGGATAAGATCTTGCTGATTCTGAGCTTGATTGAAAAACTAAGAGAGAACACATTCTCTAAGAATATCTATGTTTTAGGGCCAGTGTACATTCTTTAGGAATTATTATAACAGGGCAATAAGGACATAGTAAAAACTGAATTTTCCAGATTCAACAAGGGTCAACAGTTCATGCATAATTTCAACCAGCAGTTGACACCCTTTAAGGACTCTGGCAGCCAAGAGATGTGACTCAAAGATATGCTTAATTTATTCCTAATCTATGTGGCCACCTCTGATACAATTATGTATCTTTTGCAAATCTGACCAGGAACTATATTTAATTCTTTAACTTTGTGCATAGAATTTATTCCTATCACTCTGTAACCTACCTGAGATGCAACTGGCATAATGATGGGTTCTGAGATGTCTGGCTGGTGTCAGAAGTGGGATTTATGAGCTGAATCATTATCATGGTTTGATTTTGGAATTGCTGTCAGGAAATCAAGTGATGAAACAATGAACTAAAGAAATGTGGGAAGAAACCAGATAGCCTATGGCATGAGATAATTAAGTTACTGAGAAAGATGTTTGGGGGGAGAGCTGAATCAGTGGAATTTACTTACTGTGCCTCTATCTGCAATAGAACAGGACTTGTAGATAACTAAAGAGGGATGAGTTAATGGTAAGGGAGCCCAACATGTAATTTCATAGTCTCTATCGTGTTATCTAAGAGTGGAGTGATTATACAACCCCATAAAACTGAAAATCTAAGGGAATGGGGGAGGTTCTGATGGATCTCCGCAACATTCTCTAGACTGACAATCAGTCAATTTCTAGCCAGAAATTATTTATTTGCTAGGGAAAATTAGAACTAAAATATGCTCTAGTTCTCCCTGTGAGAGTGGTTTAGGAAAAAAAAGAAAGGAAGATTTAAAAAGAATAGTATTACTTTGAATTGTATATCCACTTTAACATGCATATGTAAATCTTGTTGTTTTTATAGAGAAGCCTTAAAATGGAAATATGCACTTGAAGCTTCATGATTTTGGAGCAAGCTGATGCATTACTTTTTCACTGGGCAGGGCTTCAGAAACTCATTTGAACTTGAAAATTTATCTTCTAAATGAAAAATTAAGAATACTTAATTGAGGAATAAAATTTCAATTGGTAAAAGTACAACATCTTCTGTGTCTTAGATGTTATTTTAGGAGAAGATGACCTGGCTGAACTGGAGCCAACTGAGATACAGGGTGAGGCTGGCAACATGCCTAGACTCTCCAAAGCTATGTCTTTGGAAGCACAATTTTACCTTTTATGATTATTTTAGAAATTAGACTTTAGGGCACAGCTTCAGGGTGGGAGGGCAGTTGGACCCCTCTCTTATCACTTGATGAAATAATAAAAGTTGATGCAGTGTTGTAGGTGAAAGACTGCTGTAGAAGGTGGTGGGATGTTAAAAAGACACTATAATGGAAAGGAAAAACTTAATGTATTGGAGGAGAAAAGGAAAAAGCAGGCAATTCTTGGATATAAAGCTCACTTAAACAGAACAAGTTGGGAAAGAAATGAAAATGTGGGATCAGTGTGATACTTGAGCCAGCACAGTAAGAAATCTGGGATTCTGGTCCTCATCAGAAACAATGCAAAGGTTGCTCACAGAGCCTGCTAGTGCACACTCTGGACCAGGGACCAGAAGCTCTTCATAAGTGACAGTGAAGTGACCTGGGGTACTAGGGCACAGAATTTGAAGCAGGCAGTGATTCTGAAAAAGGGAAGTTCCTAGGGATTAAATGGTAGTAGTCATCCTGAAACATACTACATATGACATGGGATAGACTATGGAGAAATATACCGTGATCATGGTTTTCATACTTCAGTACAAAAGAGTATTCAGTAAAAGAGCCAGGGATGAACTTTGGATAAATGGGCTTTCTGAAATTCTGGAAAGCTAGAGGCAGACATTTTGTTCAGGAACATCTGTTCACTGACTTTGTTTTCTTAATCCAGATGAAGAGGTAGTTTAACAGATGCTAAATTTGGTTTTAGAGCCAGGAAAGCATATTCTACCTTCAATTATTTAAATATAAATACACACACACATACACAATCCACCCCACATTTCTGTAAATGTATAATTTATATACTAAATTGTCTTATATTCTTGGATATTAATATACATATTTACATCTTTTCACATACATACATATATATATATATATATATATATATATATGTAAATACACATGATTTTTTTCCAGAATGGCTGACATAAGTCCTGAGTTCCTAAACAAATAAGGACAGTAAAGTATCAATAATTCAATTTCCCCCTTTAAGTCCTATCTTGCACTGATAGTGTCACAGAGCAGTTGGCAGCCCCTGTCAAGTTCTTTGGAAACCAAGGAAATCATTTTATTTTCCAAATCTGTTCTGCTTTCACTTTGCTTCCACAAACTTCTGAATCCTGGGTTAATTAAATCGGCAGCCTAATCTTTTCCTGTTGTGTAGACTTTGTATGTGTACATTCTGTGAATGTGTGTGCATATTTCTCCCAATGCCTTAGCTACCTAAAATACTGTGCACTTACCAGTTTCTCTCTGTCTTCCATATGGGGAGGGGACAGTACCTTCTCTCTGGCCTAAACAGATTAGCACCCTCTTGATCTGCACTTCTTCCAACAGTCCAGTCACAGTGAGAGAGCCCCAAGATTGTCTGTCTGCTTTGAAATGAAATAAGAATGAGAAAGCCAGGACAGCAGACAGAGCACCAGCACTAGAAGGACCTCAGTGCACAGCCCACTGTATCGGTTTTCTCATTGCCATGACCTTGCCCTTCCAACCTTTGACCAAGTCTCCATCTTGGAATGACTCTGACTCCAGGGGAAATTTATTAGACACTCAAGAGCAAAGAAGTCACTTACCAGAAGCCAAGAGATCATTGGTGAGCACAAGGAACTTCTCATCAGCCACTTGAGCATCAGTCGTGAGGAACACTGTGCTGATATACTTTACCCCGGCTTTCAGGCACAAGCTGGCCAGGTCCACCTGCAGAAACAATCGATATCAGAGATCTGCAAGAAGAGGGTCCGATTGAAAGAGATGCCCAACCCACTCTTTAGGAATGGGACCATTTTCTTATCTACTCTAATGGGAAATAAAGCAAAATGGCAATGGAGGTAGGGAGGAGTTCTATCTTGCCCTGATAGGCAGGGAAATATGTCTCCTTCCCAGGCCTTGATCCCGACAGAGGTGGGTAAGTTAAGTTAAATAGTGATGATCTTTAATTCAAACAACCACTGCGGCTCCTGTATAGCTTCTGGAGCTCCTGCTTTGTGCAGAGAGGTTAACAGTTTTCCAAAAGGTCAGAAATAGTCCCTGCTCATCTGTGTTACTCTGTATCATCATATAAGTGAATGACCTTATATGATGTGAAGAGATTATGTAGGTGGTTAAGTCTGGCTGTGTGGCTGACATTGTCCTGGGGACAGCAGGAGCAGTATCCTGATGGAAATTACATGGCTCCCTACGGTTCCTCTATTGTGGCTCGGGACTAAAGGGAGGGGTTGGACAAAGTGCCTTCTGAAGGTCCTATATAATGCCTTTCTCCAGTTTCTAGAGTGTGCACTGTGGCCCCTTCCTGCCAGATGTCTGGAACCAGGAAATGTCACAGAGAGTCTCAGCAGCTGGTGCTTCCTGAACTCATCTTTTAAAATATGAATTTCTTAAGAAACTTGGGCAGTGTCAGAATTCCTCCTACTGGAGCTAGAAGGGAGATGAGTGCTTCTGGTTTGGGCAGGAGCTGAGGCTCTCCAGATGGAACAAAGCAGCTGAGTCCTCACAGATGCAACCTTGTGAAGGCCAGTGTTCTCAGGCTGTCTAGTGAGAAAAGAGCCCCTTATGTCACTAGTCCAAAATCTAAGAAGAAAATGGCTGGACAGTTAAGGGGAGGTTGTGGGCAAGGGAACTGAAGAGCTAATGAAGGGTGACAGAGAGCTGAGGGTAATTGGAGAGGCTGCCATCTCCCTACTCCCGCCCAGCCTTCTGACCTTGAAGTCTGGGATCTGGTAGCCCTTCCGCAGCGTGATCTGGAATACATCCATGGAGCTGATGAAGGCCGCAAGCCTGGTCAGACTCTGCTTGCCGCTCCCGCCTACACCAACCAGGAGATCATTTCCCCGGGGGGACTCCAGGATGCGATTGATATGGCAGCTAAAGAGAAGGAAGCAGGGCATATGGCTGTGGTCCGACCTTCCTCTGGGAGAGCATGCTTCCTGGTCCCAGTGAGAACTGGAACCCTCCTTGGAGGCTCACCAGGGGCTGAGCTGTAGGAAATCTGAGTTAAATTGTCCCCACAACTAGCCTCACCTTCTTGTCCAAGTAGATTGAAGTCGTCCCTGCTTTGCTTTAAGCCAATGCTGCTGGCTAACTAGGGGCAGTGGTGGAAGATCTCCCAGCAGCCAGGCAGGACTGGGGGGCCCATGATGGCCACAGGAGGGGACCTGGGCTTACCCTCCCACATCTCCCCAGCTGAACCTGCCTCTGCCACATCCCACCACTTCACTGTGCCTCACCTATCTGTGCATTTAAGCAAAAGGAGGGGATGGGAAAAAGAAAAGTAGAAAATGTACCATTGGAAAAAACATCAGGGAAAGCTAGAGGACAAGCAGGAACAGAACAATTTGTTCCTCTTCAGAAAGAAGGAGCAGATTAAGGTCTGCAGAACAGCAGAGGGCCCTGGCTTAGCTTTTTCCTCTCCCTCGTTTATCCCTTCTGGATGTTGATGCCCTGGAAATGAATATTTGTGGATCCTTGTGTCGGCCTAGAAGACACCCACTTCCTTGGCTTCTGTATTCCTCGCTCTGCAGCTATACTTACCACCCTCAGGATTCAGCACTGGTAAAATATTCCCTGGCCCTGGGCTTAGACCAGGCCCTCCAGAGGAACCCACTCCTCCCACCCCTCCAGGCCTTCCTCAAATGCTAGTCTTCCATCAAGCTGTTCACAGCCTCCCCTTCAGAAAACACCACCAGTCTTTTCTAGAATTCCCTTCAGCGCTACCTCTATACCTAATGTAAGGTACCTCTATTCTCTATAAAAATAACCCCTGTTCCCTCTTCTTTTCTCATCTTAAAAACAATGACTATTCATGGTGCAAAATGTATAAAATACAGGAAAAAACTACAATTCTACTATTAGTCAGAAACACCACTGACATTAATTATGTGTCCGTTTGGACTTTTTTCTAATGTCTGTATGTTTTTAAGTGTACATTTATGTGTATATACATTTATTACACCTGAAAACTCAATATATTTCTATTCTATATTTTCAAAATTGGACTCACAGTGTATATTGAACATCATGTCTTGGAACCCTTTTCTCATTTAACGATCTATTATTATTTCTCTATGTCACTGAGTGATCTGCTATACCATGCTACTAATGGTGGACTGATATTCCATTGCAGAGAGTAAGTTACTTATCTCCAGTAGCCTGCTGTTGGATATTTAGGTTGTTGCCAACATTTTCCAGTTACAAACAAAGTGATAGAAGCATTTTTAATTTGTATCTCTAATTATGTCCATGGCATAAGTTCCTAGGAGTAAAACCGCCAAGTCAGACAGTAGAGCAGTTTTCACAGCTTCTGAAAAGCACCCCCCTGGAATGGTGTCACCAATTTAGATCTTAAGTAGTGTTGATCAAAAGGTGAATCTATCACACTGCAGGATGAGAATATGTTAGATTATGTTAGTTGAATTAGACCGTGTTAAGTCAGTGAATTTGGGGAAACATAACACAGCGATCAAGCCACTGGAGAAATGGGTAAGGAAGAGTCAACAGGTGTGGTGACCTTTGGATCAAGAGTTATGCAGAACAAGAACTCAGGTAAAGCCCAACCAAGAAGTGCAGAGGCTACAACTGATGCTGAATTACATGGGCTGTAACCCTGTGTTCCTGTCTTGTGTTAACGGTATTATAATGAAAAATACCATGTTCAAATTCAGCAATGGTAATTAACTAAGGATGGAGCAGCTTAAGGTCTAGCTAACTCCAGTTTGGGGGAAGGGCTCGGGGGGAAGTCTTGGCCTGGGAGCTTTGACATGTCAACCAAATGGGAGTATGTATGATATTAAAAGGCTCATGTTGAGCTTCTGTGGTTTGAAGTTTCTTCTTACTGAATATTTCTTTCACATACTGATGACTTGGTCGTAATAAGCATCAGTAAATTAAATGTGGATCCTCATTCTTTCAGCTCTCTCATGGAAAGCACTTGGTATTTGAAAGAAATCCCTAGCAGAAGTACGTATGAGTCAACAACTCCCATCACCAGCATGCAGGAGAGTATGGCCCCCACCCTTGTTGACACTGGGTGTTATTTTTTTTAATCAGTGCCAATTTGATGGTTGAACATGTGGTTTTTTATTTCTTTGATTTCTAGGAAATTGGGCATTTTTCTTATGAATTGTTATATATCTTTTCTTTTGTGAATTTTCTGTTCATATCCATTGTCACTTCTCATTGAAATGTTCTTGTAGATTGGTGAGATGACCTCTCTATGTATGTTTTAACTTATCCCCCCCAATTTGTCACTTTTACCTGTTAGTTTACACGTGTTTTTAGATTACAGAAAATTTTAGCTTTGGAGACCTAAACTTGTATATCACTAAATCTATGTAGTTAAAATTTAAGTCTCTACATATTCAGGAGTTATTGACCTACATTTAGTTCTTTCATGCATTTCTTTTTTTACCTTATAATTATGTAACTGTGATACTTCATCTTATATCAAATAGATTTACACTTCTCTTGCCCCCTTACTAAACCATAGATTCTAGACATCCGAAGAGTGTACTCATATTCTCTAGGGAGCTAGCATAGTAAAGGTGTTTGATACATTTTTGTTAAATTTAAATTTAAGCAGAATTACATATACTTTATACTCAGCATCACCTTTGGGGTGATAAATGGAATCATTCATTACTCTAGGTGCAAGGAGCCACCTGCTTTGGGGCTACATTAGATGGTGCCTGACTAAATGATAAAAGGAGAAACAATGGTGGCAAGATATACAAACCCTCTCCTCTAATTCAAAAAAGGAGGGGGCGGGAATGGGCTAATGGAAGAGAGAGGCAAGCAAGGAGCAGGAGGAGGGGGAGGAGGGCTTGCAGCACCCAGCTCTGTTCAGGAGGGCCTGAACTCAGCTTAGCATGGGCCGTGCTATTTGGTATCTAAGTGGGAAATGCATCATTAGTGATGAAGTTTTCAAAGAAGTCTGCAACTGTCAGCACTGGACTCCAGCTGCGGATTCATCAACAACCTCTGACAAGGGTAATGGACTCTGCATTTAAATTGCAAAATTTTAAAGGTAGATCAATATTCTAAAGAGCTCCTAGGTCAGAAAACCAAGGCAGTCTAAGTTAAGCCCATTACTGAATTTCTGGGCGATTGAAAACAAAAGCTGAAGATGCGCCACAGCACAGCTGGGGGAAGCTGGCTCACTGGAGACCACACACACACACACACACACACACACACACACACACACACACACACACAAACACCCTTGAAAACTGATCAGATACACACAAAAAAAGGGGGCATGATAGAAGTACATCTGAAGTTCCTTTTTTGTTAATGATTTAGAAGTGATTCTAAAAGAAAAAGAGAGGAGGCTGTAAAAACACATGTGGGAGTAAATAAACAAAGAAAAATGTAGAATAAGATTATGCCAAAAGCCAGGGAAAATATCCAGGGTAAAGCTGAAAGAAAAAGCAGTACAAGACTCTGCTGAAATGGTGAAGGAATAGGAGAGCAAATTGTACCACTGAGAAAAGAAAACCACTCAAAAAAAAAAGTCTAACATTTCTGAGTGGCTCATTAAGTGCAAAGCACTTGGCACAGACAGCAATGACCTACGATGTAGGCATTCTTATCATGCTCATTTTTCAGAGAAGGAGACTGACGCTTGGGGAAGTTGTGTCCTTTGCAAAGCACCACAGCCAATTAGTGGCAGAACCAGGATCTGCACTTGGGTCTGGCTCTATCTGCAGAGCCTGTGCCCCTAACCACCACACAGGGCTCCATTACGGGTTAAGCACGAGAGCAGTGGAAAGAGACAGCAGCAAAGCTTGGGAAAGGTGTAGGGGACTCAAACGAAAGAAAATGTTAAGCACTCAAGAGGTGAGAAGATACAGGCGGATAAAAAAATCAAGGTGGGGTTACGCCTCATTGCACCTGTAACCACAGCTCCTTGGCCCGCCCAGGTGCGTCGGTCCTGGGAGAGCGCGTGCGCACTCCGTCCCCGCTGCGCCGGCGGGCGCTCGGGTGTAAGAAGGTGGGACCTTCCTGGACTGAGTCCGGCGCCTGTGCTTTGGGCCCCGTGTGCAGTATTGCGAGGCCGTGGGCGCTCCCCGCAGCTGTGACTTGTATCGTTTGGGGCCCCGCTTCTGCTCTATCTGGCTGGCTGAAGCAGCCAAGAGGGCCGAGGAGCGCCAGGGAGGGGAGGGAGGGGTAGCAGGGATGAAGTCATGGGACGCTGATATTTCTTAACAAACCTGCAGGACGTTATATATCTAAATCCACTTTATTCTTCAGAATTGCTTCCTCAAGGCAGTTCATTATTCAGACTTTTCCTGGGAAACTATCTTGAGAGTATGTTTAGCAGCCTCGGGAGAAAAGTCAGTTTTCATAGCCTTATTTTTTCCTGAATCAGTATTAGTCAGTTAGATCACCCATGTTGGAAGGCGCATTGACTGAATCACTTGCTATTCTCCCAAATTAAATTTACGCTTAAAGGACGAAGATTTGTCTCAACTCCAGGACGATGACACAGGCTCTGGTAGCTCTTGGAGAGGAGAGAAAATACTTCTGTACAGAAGTTTCACAAGGTGAGTGAACAGACATCCTAGAAGCCTTATTACTGACCATCTGTGATGCAGCAGACAGTCTCCAGGGCACTGGGAACTCAGCGTGAGCCAGTTAGTGTGTGTGCTCAGGAGCTTACACTGGATCAGGTGCGGACAGGAAAGCATATGGGGAGCGTTGTAGGGTGATGGTCGCGTGCCTGAGCGTGAGCTTTGGCTTGCCTGTGTCTGGGGTGTGTAACATTAGGCAACTTCCCTCCTCTCTCTGGGCATCAGTATCCACATTTATGATACAGGGAGAAAAGCAAACCTTGCTTTCTTCACTTTTTCTGTGGGGACTAAATGAATCAGTGTATGCAAAGCATGACGCGGCAGGTCCATGAAGATTCTATGGTAAGTGCAGCTCTTACGTGTACTATTAAATGCTGCCATCCCAGGGAGGCCTCCAGGACCACCCTTTTTAAACTTGCGATCACTCCCCCTTTCCTCTGTTTTTCTCTCCATCATTTATCTCATATATGACATGCTAACGATTTATATTGAGGAGGACCTGCTATGTTCCAGATACTGTCCTGGGTATTGCGACTCCAGAAGTGAGTAACACAGAGATGCCCACGCTCACACTAACACCACGCACTGAGCAGGTATGTGTTGGGTGGACGGATCAATGAACGGAGGTAGGCAAATAAAGGAATTAATCATGACAAATGCAGCAGGGCAGTGAAGTAATACATGGCAAGGACCCAGAACTGACAACTAACTTTAGCAAGAGCTGGAACTGTGGTGACTTTGATGAGAGCTCTTTTATTCAAGTGGTAAGAAATGGACCAATGAGAAGTGAGAAAATATGACAGGTATAGACAACCCTTTTGATGAGTTTTGTTGTGAACAGAAGCAGAGAAATGGGGGTAGGAGATGGAAAGGCTATAGGAGTCCAGGAATAGATTTGTTGTTTTTTTGGTAAATGATAACACAATATGTTTATATATTGATGGATAAGATCCAAAAACCAATGAATTAATGATGGAGTAAGAGGGAAGAGGGGGGGAAAGAAAATAGGAAAGGGGGAGAGAGAAGGGGTAATTGCAGGAAGGAGCAAAGTCATGGATAAGGGGAAAGAGATGGGATCTGGTGCACACATGGAGGGATTGGCCTTTGGTAGCAACTTTGTGGATGGGATGCAGATAGGCTGTTAGATTTGATAGCAGGGAGATGACAGAATTCACTTCTGGTTACTTTCACTATCTCAGTGAAATAGAAGATGTGCTCATTAACCAGGAATGAAGAGAGGGGGAGGAGTGTTAGACACTTGAGAAGAAAAATGTGTCATGCAGTCATCACAGGGAGGGGAAGAGAGAAAATTGCCCAGGGTAGTGGAGGAGGGTTTCCAGCAAAGTTGACAGCCCGTTTGATATTTGTGGCTGCAAATCTGAAGCAACTCCAGTCAATACGATGATGGTGTTTCTTCAGTAATCATCAGGTGCTCCGGGGCAGGTATGGGATATAAAGACAGTGGGGTTTCATTAGAGCAGGATTTTGCCATATGGATGCAATGACAGGAAGGTTAGGGGAGCTTGAACCAGGATGATGGGTCTATGGTGACTGAGGAAAGTAAAGACATGGTAGGCAGTTTGAGAAAGTAGCTGCCTCCAGAAATGAAGTCTTGAAGTTTAAGAATAGCTGGAATATCCATCGCAGTCTTCATTTATCAATTTGTCTTATCTTTGATGCACTTATTGCAGACCTCAGTATTCTTCATCTCTAAACATTTCTGCATGCACATCATTAACTAGACTTCAGCACTTCCTGTTCTTTTATTGAAGAGACAGTTATATATAATGGAATGCACAAACCTCAAATGTGCCAGTTCTGAGTTTTGACACATGTATGTGCTTGTATAGCCTGAACCCCTATCTAGACAGAGAACACTATCCCCTCAGGAAGTTCCTCAGTTTCCTTCCCAGTCATTCCCCACCTACACTGTTTTGAATTTTGCTCCCTAGTTTTGCCTGTCCTCAAATTTCATCTGACTAGAATCACACAGTGTGTCCTTTTTGTGTAAGACTTCTATGGTTTAGTATATTTTTGTATAAATCGCATTGTTACTTTTAATTGCTGAGTGGTATTCCATTAAAATACTTTGTTCTGTTGATGGACACCTGGGCTGAGTCAGTGTTGACTATTTTGAATAAAGTAGCTATGAATATACCTGTACCAAGCAACCAACAAAAAAGAATAGCTGGAATATTTTTATTTGCAACCACATGAATGGACATTGAAGGCATCATGCTAAGTGGAGTATGTCAGGCAGAGAAAGACAAATCCTATATGATCTTACTTGTATGTGGAATCTAAAGATGATAAACTCACAGGAACTGAGAACAGATTTGTGGTTGCCAGAGATGGGGAGTTGGGGGATTAGGGGAAGGAGGTCTAAAGGTACAAACTTCCAGTATAAGATATGTGAGTGCTGGGGAGGTCATGTATAGCACGGGGACTATAGTTAACAATGCTGTAGAGTGTATTTGAAAGTCACTAAAAGTGGATCTTAAAAATTCTCATCACAAGGAAAAAATTGTAACTGTGAGGTGATGGATGTTAACTGATTTTATCATGGTAATAATTTTGCAATATACATGTACATTATGTTGAACACCTTAAACTTATACAATGCTATATGTCAATTACACCTTAATAAAATGGGAAAAAAAAGAGTAGCTGGAATGGAAACTAGAGCAGATGAGTGAATGGGTAGGAGGTACAAGTTAGACAGTGAGATGTCTGAAGATGAGATGTGGCAGTGGGCTCATTATTGATGATAGAAGTTCTGGGTAGAAGCCCTTGAGGGGGCAGCTGAGACGGGGTGGAAGAAAGGATCACTGGAGCTAAGAAGGCCGGGGAACAGGAAGACCAGGTGACAGACAAAGGCAGGAATGTAGAAAGGCAGACGGTCCAATCTCTGGGGCAGTTTGCAGATGATAGGGAGTAACAGGATGTCAGTGGGTGACAGTTAACAAGAGGAATAATGAGAATGAAAGTCCAGTTAATTGAGCTTCAAAAGAACTGGGCTTTGCAGGATAAAAGGGGAAATGGCAAACATGCCATTGACGTGGGATTGGGGAGGAGGGTGTCTCTCTCTCTAGACCCTGGGGTACATAGAACAGGGAAGAAAAAGCAGCTTTCCTCAACTCAGAGGTCATCAGTTTCACTTAGAATGCCTCAGCGATAGAAAGTTCAGACAAGTTCAAGTAGATTTTGCTGCTGAAGAGTGAGTACCGGGGGTGGGGGGCAGGGTGGAAAGATTTTGGAAGGCAGGGAGGGATGGTAAATATGACCCAGACTGGGGGATGTAAAGAGCAGTACAGGGATAGCACTGGTGTGAGAATAAATTATCTGGGAGTCTTGGTGATTACTCTGAGTGATTCATTTGACAGCAGTGACACCTAAAAGGATATTAGATTTTTTGAAATATGTGAGCACTTAAGCAGAAACCTTCAATTTCATTAAAATTGGCTCTTAGACTAGTAGGGGGTGGGGATGCAAGTTCTGAGCTGTTCTTGTGCCTCTTTTATGATTTTCAAATTTTCTTTAGTGTCATTGTAATCATGCCTGGGGACTGTCAATGGCAGACAAGGACATAAATCCAGTTGTGCCTGACTTCAGCACCATGCTGCCCACAAGGGCGGGGGACCAAAGCCACAGCTGCTGCTCTGACCAGCTGCCACCTTGACCTTCATGGCAGTAGTCATTGCAGCTTTCCTGGTTTTATCAGAGTGGCCTCTAATGCCCAAACGAGGCTCAACACTGGGAAGAGGAGGCAGCTGAGGGAAGGCAGGAGAGGAGCACACTTACACGTGGTGCACGGCATCCTCAAAGAGCACCAGGTCCATCACTGTGTGGACTTCATTGTGGTTCTCCAGGGCTTCCACCAAAGTCTGGGTCAAAAGTTCCCACGACTGTACCGGCAGGTACTTGGGCTCGCCAGTGCCATTTGCAAAATGGCAATACACGTCCTGGCTTCGTGTCTGCTCCACAGTCCCTTCCATACCCTGGAGAAGAGACACAAGCACAAGCACCCTTCTTATTGACTCTCAGTCCCCACAGAGCAGACACACCTCATTCACTTTTCCTCTCTGAACACTCCCTGAAAGCTGAGTGTCGCTGCTGCTTTGAACGCTTCGTTTTCTTGAGAATCCCTTCTAGGGTAGAAGCTCTACTCATTTCCAAGCCCCATGAAGTCACGGATGATGTCTGCCATTCCTTGCAGGCTGAGGATGTGAAATGGAAGGTGGGAGTGGCTTTCCTATATGCACAGTAAGAGCCCGGGTCTGAGCAGAGGAGTGGATGGGGACACGTGGATGGATGTCCCTAAGCAGGGGACCTCAGCAGTGCTGGGTGAAGGAGTCCATGATCTAGTGGCCTCATCTCCCCCACATCCTATCCAACAGGTCTTGCTCTCCAATCCAGAGCAGTGGTGTTGTAAAACACCCTTTCCTGCTTCCTGTGAGATTGCACACTATAGGCTGTGCAATCAGAGAGCTTGGTTTCTGAAAAATGCACCACGAGCCATTCTTAGGTGACTGGTTTGTTTAATGGGGACATTGATAATCTCATAAAACATTTATAATAGAACCCCCTACTATAAAAACTTTCCCAAAGATTTGGGATTGTGTGTCAGTTCTTGCTCACAGGATAAACCTCACCAGGTTTAATAAATACCCAGTACAATTCAATTAACTTAAAGACAGGGAGTTTACATCTCCACCAATCTACCCTCTAAGTATTGAAGAGGTAACTTAAAATTTTTCAGAAAGGAATCACTTATCAAAACCCAAATGCCTGCTACTTCAAAAGAAAGGGTGTAGAGGAATTAAGTGTGAGAAAGAACAGGTTTTCTAATGCATAAGTAGGAATCAGTTCAAGCAGTTGTCTCCACCTGCCATTCTCTTCTCCAAAATCTAAGACTGGGAGAGCCACCCAGGAAGATGTAATCAGCATGCTATTCACCAGCAGGGCCATGATCCTGGGCACAAATCACTGTAGGGTTCACCCTGGAAGCCCAAGAGACAAGATGCACCAAACCTAATGGAGGGAAAGTGAGGATACACTGACATCTACAGAGAAACCAGAGCTGCTGCCTGGTTAGAAGAAGAAAGCAGTGAAAAGAGTTGAATTATCAAACAGTTATGTACACTTTGAAAGTGGTTTCAGGACCATAGAAAACCCTTAAACTATTCTGGCTTTGCCAAACAGTAACAATAAGTGTCCAGATGTTTGGAAAAGATTTAATGTAATACAGGGGAGCATTCTTGGCAGTTAAAAAACATGTAGGAAAGTGATGTGGGAATACATTTGTCCAGTTTGAAAATGGGCTAATATCCCGGGAATCGGTCCTGATGGCAGGCAGTTTAATTAACAATCCAGCAGAGGGGCCACTGA
The DNA here is from genome assembly GCF_040802235.1 of Manis javanica. Lineage (NCBI taxonomy): Eukaryota > Metazoa > Chordata > Mammalia > Pholidota > Manidae > Manis > Manis javanica. The sequence goes on along the minus strand of NC_133159.1, from coordinate 116,031,665 downwards.
AGGGCAGGCCTGAAAGCCCTGGTCTGCGAAGACCTGACAAAACAACAGACCTCTGATTTTATGACCAGAACCAGGCCGTGTAAAAGGGAGAGAAACCCAGCCACATAGTGAATCAAAAATTTTTTAATTGCCAAGGGCCATGAATGAAAGAATTTCAAGCTTTTATGGCAGAAACAGAATGGTATCACCTCCTTGGTGGAAATTTGGCAACTTTTCTTTAACACCAATACCAAGATTTGGTGCAGCCAAAAGTGCTTGAGGCTGGCATTTGAAATGTTGTGGAAAGGTAATGCCAGTATTAATTATATCTGGGTCTGTGATCAAAAGGATGTGCCCTTAGTGTACAGACCCACATAAGGACTTCTGTTTCAAAGACTGAGTGTTGTTTCTTCAAAGAACTAGCTCAGACCAGAAGATACTCAAAGCTCTTTTGCAGAGCTAACAATGGATACATAAACTGGCAAATTTTACCATGCTCAAAGAAGGGCATTTAAGATGTGGTAGTACTTAACATCAGGCCATATGAAAAGAATGGGAAAGTGGAGGAATTCAGGCTGTTTGGATTAGTAAAGGGCAGACAGAGATAAACTACTTAATATGCTGTCAAAACATTCAAAAGGCTGTCATATAGGTTGGATGGACTGTAATGTTTTCAGAGGTAGACCCAGGATCTTATCAGGGAAAAATATGGAGCTAAATCTAGCAAGGTGAGCATAGGTGCAATGTGGTACATTTAAATACAAGATTTGATTATTTCTAAATTCAAGAGGGGGCAGTCAAGCAGTATGTGTGAAAAATATGGGGCTTTTCTCAACAGAAGGCTCTGTGTTAGTTGTGGGGTAATTTTGACACTAAGAAATATAAATATGATCTTAGGCTGTGTTAATTTATCAGTGCTTCCCAAGGCATATTCTATGGACCATTCATTCTGCAAACTACTAATAGATTTTATGAAGGGAAAAGAATTTTAGGGCCCAATACATGTGGGAAATGATAAATGAATCAGGGTTATTCAAGATTTTCAGAGCTTTACTGTGCTGACTGCACTGTGGATTTCTAAGAAAGGTATTAATATGAAGTACTTTCTCAATTTATTTCATTACAGATACCTTCTTTCCAATGAGTACATCATACTGCAAGTCTCCAGCAGGACACATTTTGGGAAGCAGTATAACAAAGCTGCGATATATAAGAAGAGAGGAATGATGATCCCTGCTTTTTCGGTCAGACTCCAACTGGGTTGTGTTATGAAAATTGGGTGCCGTGATTTCAGAAAGGAGAACAGAGAGGAGACTAATCAAGATGATGTCAAATTTCTCCAGGCTGGTAAACAAGCCACATCAGAGGTGGCTAAGGGAACAGAGGCTATTTGGCCTGGAGGAGAGGAGACCCAGGAAAGAGAAGATAAATGGTCTTAAAATATCTGAAGGCTTGTCATGTAGACCTAGGATGGACGTACAGGGAAATACACTTTAGATCATTCTTAGAATCAGTTTCTAGTCTTTAAAATTGTTCCAAAGGTTCCAAATTTCAAAACTGGTCCATATGTTCAGACATTAGCAGTTCCAAAATGGTTGCTCTGGGAAAGGCTGTGCATCTCCAGGGAGGCTGGCATGTCAACTGGAACGACCATCCTGGGAAATGCTGCTCAGAGGAGTTAGTAGAGGATGAGTACTTGGATCTGAAGATCTCTTCCTACCGCTGAAATTCCACGATTAATTTGGGTCTCTTCTTGCCTCAACATTTTTCACCTTGGCAAAGTAATGATAGATTTTCTTTCCTTATCTAATCTCTGATTTTTTTCCCATTTATGAGCTAAATGTTATCATTTGGGGGATCAGCTGCACAGTTACATGATTAACTGTAAAGAAAAATTCGCAAGGCAATACTCACATCAAAAATTTTCTTGACCACTTCTGTCTGGATTTTATCAAAAAGATTAAAGTCCTTCTCTTCCACCGTCTTATCCCGATAAACCCGATTTGATTCATGCACATAGAGCTTTATTAGGTCCTGTGTGGATCTTACACATTCCACTGAGGAAAAGAAAATGCCCTTTAAGGAGAATAGACAACAAAACAAAACAAAACAAAACAAACAAAACCATGGACAACAATTTAAAACTGCAACAGTTACAATTTATTGAAGCCAGTTATGTGACAGGTCCTGCACTGGATGTTTCGCCAAAGCTCACTTACCCATCATGATGACCCTACAGAGTAATTTTTATTATATCCATTTTGTATAATGTGGAGATGGGGATTCTGAAAGACAGGAAGCATGCCCAGGGCATGCAGTAAAAGGCTTTAGTTCAAAACCACAAGGTTTTGAAACCAGGTGTGCCTGAAGTGAGAATCTGGAATTTTAACCACTACATTCTGAATCACCACAATAATGGGGGGAAAGGTGCCTTCTCTGCTGTATTTCAATTCTACAAGTGTCACTTTGAAAATGAGTCCTGGTGACAATCGCTTATGAAAAATTGATGACCAAGTGAGGAAATATAGTTAACTTTTGCAGGTCAGCAATCTATTTATTCATCTCTAGTAGGTTCTCCTTCCTATACACCACAGGGGTTGTTCCAGATATTTGCTATTCTTTTTGAATTTTTCTGTCACCTTCCTCTGTTGCTATTAGCTAATGTCTCAGCCTTCTCTTTCATTGACAAATGGAGACCACCAAGATTAGCCCTTTGGCAACCTCAACAAATCCAGTAACTTCAAAGTCATCTATACCTGTTTGCCTTCATTGCCCCAGTTCTTTTTTTAGAGGAAAAGTGGCCATTTGGTTGTTCCTCATTACTGACAGTAATAACCCTGCACACTTTCTGTACCTTCATGCCTTTTGCTTTGCTTGCTATGCTCACATTTCAAGATCTAGCTTAACTGAAGTCATGCATGACATCACCTTTCCTGCCCAACAGCATTCCCTCTGATGCACCCCACATTACGATTTATGTATAAATCTCTATTACAGAAGAACTATTAGTTTCTAAAATTATTTTTATTCACACAGGTCTCCATCTTCCAGGTCCTGGTGAGTGTCTCAAAGGACAGGGAAATTGAAAGACATAATTTGGATGTTATTTATTTTTATCATTGTATTACTAGTACCTAGCATGGTGCCCAACATATGCTAGATTCTCAACGAATGCTTGCTGAAAGAATGAATGGGTTGATATTGAATCCTTCAATTACTGTAACATAGCAAGAACCTCCATCAGGATTTCTGCTTTTGGCAATGGCAGAGTAGCTGATCTCACCAACCCACTGAGGTCAACTACAGAAAACAGGAAAATTATTTTAAAGTTTAATCATTTTAGAGGCATTAGAAAGTAACCAAGGCAGTGGGGGCTAAGATACCAGAGAGAAGAGGAGGAAGACAAATGAACCCAAACTTTGACACCATTTTTTCTCTTCAGACATTTGCCAAATCATGAGCAGTAGCTTACAGTTTCAGAAACTGAGAAGACAGATACAAGTGAGAGATCAAGACACTGAGCAGAGTTTTCTCATCTCATGGAGAAGGGAGGATAAAAACTGGAGTTCAGTGATTACCAAGAACGGGTCAGAGCTACAACCCCAAGGGACCGCCTCCAAGGGTTACAAACTAGGGGTATGAGTGAACACAGATCATTCAATCCTTAGAAACTCAAGCTCAGCTTCAATCTTCTCAATCCCGTTGCCAGAAACAGAAGTATATAATCTATGAAGGAAAATAATGCCATCTCAACCCTCAAATTATCTGCACATTTAAAACCTCACAATGTCTGGCAATCAAGCAAAAATTACTGGGAATAATAGGAAAAAGGACCAAAACCAAAGAAAAAACTGACCCACAGGAGATCTAGGTCTTGGAATAATCAGACACAGACTTTAACTATGATGAATATGACTAGAAATTAGATGATAAGGTAAAGAATTTCAGAAAACTGGAACTTTTAAAATTAATCAAATGCAAAATCTCAAATTAAAAATTACCCCAAGGTTACAGTAACTGAAACTAAGAACATTTCAAATAGGGCTAACAGCAGAACAGACACAGCTGAAAAAAGAATTAGTGAATGGGAAGAGAGATTAGCATAAAATATTCAGATTGAGTAGCAATGAGAAAAAATTTAAAAAAAGAAAAGAGCATAAATGACATAGGACAGAGTGAAAAGGTCTCAAAACATGCTGGAAAACCAGAAAAAGAGAGAGAAGCAGAAGCAATATTTGAGGACACACTGGCTGCATCATCTCTAAAACTGAACACTGAACTAGATTCAAAAGTGCTACAAACACTAAGCAGGATAAATACAAAAAATACTGCCTAAGTCATCTTAGGCATAAAAGTGAAAGTTTTGAAAAATCAAAGACAAAGAGTAAATCTCAAAATCAGGCAAGTGAAAAAATAAATATGTGTACTTCAAAGAAACAATAAGACTTAGAGATTATTTATCAACTGAAACTATGGAAACCAGAAAACAATGAAATAACACCTTCAATGTGTAGAGCAAAAATAGCTGCCAACCTAGAATTCTAAACCTCCTCCCAAAATTCTTCCAAAAATAATAAATCAATATATTTTTAGTCAAATAAAAACTTAGAGATTCTTGTCTAGCAGATATAAACTAAATACTAAATGTGTTCTCCAGGCAGAATAAAAATGATTCCAAAAGGAAGAACAAATATTCAGCAGGAATAAAGAGCAATGGAAAAAGTAATATGTGGGTAAATCTAAATAAACATAGACTTACTAGGACAAAAGTATTAGTGTATTGTGGGTTTTCAATATAAACTGAATTAAAAGAAATAGCAATAGCACAAAAACTGGAGGGAGGTAAATTTTTCTAAGATCCTTACATTGTATGAGAGTTGATACAAGTGTTAACATAAAAGAAAAGAGGATAAAATGATGCATTTGGTAACCACTAGGTGAATTACAAAAGAATGAACAGCATGCTAAAAAAGGGAGAAAATAAAAAGAATTTTTTAAATATAAATTAGTTTGATAGAATATAAGAGAAGGAAGAAAACAGAATAAATAGGACATCTTGAAAACAAATAGTATAAAGTAGCCTAAATATATTATTATATAAAATAACATCAAATATAAATGCATTAAAAACATTTTAATTAGAAGACACTGATTTTTTTTAAAAATCATTTAATTTTTAAAAATATTTTTTTAAAGTCCATCTGTATGCTGCCTATAGAGATTTCCTTAAATAGGAAAATGTGGGATAAGAAGTTCCAAAATAATATAGCATGAAAATACTGACTAAAAGAATTAGTATGACTGGTTTGACTAAAAAATTAGTATGGAGTAGCCATACTAATACCATAGAAAGTTGACTTTAAAGCAAGGACCATTTTTAGAAATAAAGAAGTACATTTAATAAGAAGGAAAGGGTCAGTCCATAGGAAGATATACTTATTCTAAATTTGTGTGCATCTAACAACATTCCAAAGTATATAAATATGTCAGAAATAAAAGGAGAAATTGACATGTCTATAGTTACAGTGAGATTTTAACATACCCTTCTTAGAAATGAACACAATAAGTAGACAAAAAAAAATCAGTAAGGATATAGACAATTTAAACAACATGATTTACAAGTTTGACCTAATTGACCTATTGATAAAACTATACCCAACACATGCAAAATGTATTATTTCAAAAAGTGCACATTGTTTATATCTTGGGACATAAAGCCAATCTCAACAAACTTCAAAGGAATAAAATTATATTGAGCATATTTTCTGACAACAGAACTAAGCTAGGCAGGCATCAATAAGAGAAAAATAACTAGAAAAATCTCTAAATTTTGGAAAATAAAGCACTATATTTCAAAGTATCCCATAGATTAAAGAAATATAGGGGAAATTAAGAAATATTATGAAGTAAATGATAATAATACAATGTATAAAATGCTTGCATAATGCAGCTAATGGTTTAATTACAGAGAAATTTTTGGCCTTAAAATGGGTGTTTTAGAAGAGATGAAAGGCTGACAGTTAATGGCCCAAGCAGCCATGCCAAGAAGTTAGAAAAAGAACAAACTAACCCCAAATCTAAAGTAAATAGAAAGAGATTGTAAAGAAAGGAACAAATATTAATAGCATAAAAAACAGATGTCAAATAGAGACAGTCAATAAAATAAAAAACCTAATTTTGGTATACTTCCCAGTTTCTTTGACAAGACCAGCACAACTGATAACTCCCTAGTAAGGCTGATAAAAGAGAAAAACAGAAAAACAGAAAAAGCACACATAAATCAATATCCAGAATAAGAAAGAGGGCATAATAAGAGATAGTATAGATGATTAAAAGATAATAATGGGATATGATCAATAATTTATGCTGATAAATTACAAATTGATGACATTGGCATCTTACCATACTGATATATGAATAAACAGAAAATCTGAATTGTCTAGTAGGTATTAAAGAAATTGAATTCATAATTTAACATGTTCCATAAAGAAAACTACAGAAAGTTTCATCAGTAAATTCTTCTGACATTTAAAGAAGGCACAATATAATGTTTTATAACAACTTCTTGAGAGTAGAAAAAGAGGGAACACTTCCCAGTATATTTTATGAGGATCTCATAACCTTAAAATATTGGAAGAAAAGTAATTACAGGACAATCTCATTAATATAAAAGCAAAAATTGAACAAAAATAGCAAATAGAATCCAACAAAATATAAAACATTCAGCAGGTAGCAATTAAGTTGGGTGGATTATAGGAATGCAAGGTTGATCTAACATGAAAAAATAATCAATGTAACATTGTATTTCCAGAAAAGGGGGAGAAAAAAAGCAATATAATTACTTCAACAGATACATAAAAATCATTTTTTAAGTTGCCACATATGTTTGTGATTAAAACAGTAAACTATAAACAGGAAGAAATTTTTTTAATCTGGCAAAGAGTATCCTCAAAAATCTGTAAGCATCATATTTAATGGTCAACTATTAAAAGCTTTTCCCCCTAAAATTTAGAAGGCAATGAGATGCTACTCTCACTACTTCCCTTCAACATTGTACTGGCAGTTGTAGCCAGTACAATAGGAGAAGAAAAAGAAATTACAAGATTAAGGATCAGAAAGAAAGAAATTGTTATTATTATTATTTACCAATAATGTGTGATTCTACATACAGGTGTATAATATTGAACAGAAGACACAAAAGAATATTTATCATATGATTCTATTCACATAAAGTCCAAAAATAGGCCAAAATAACTTGTTAGAAATCCAGACAATATTTACCTCTGGGTGGAGGAGGAAAGAGGGAATGGAAGTAAGAAAAATCAGGAGCTTCAGCGATGATAGCAATGTTCTATTTCTTGATCTGAGTTGTGGTTACATAGGTGTGATGGCTTTGTGATAATTGACCAAGCTGTATGCTTATGACTTGCATGCTTTTCTACTTGTATGTTGTACTTTAATAAAAGTTTATCTTAGAGAAAGAAATTACATGAGGTCCCTTTGGCTCCACCATACATACATCTCAGCCCTTCTCTCCTTCCCAGCTCCCCCAGGTATCCACCGTGTATGAGACGCATGGGGCAGGAAGAAGCACCAGCCGGGAATCCTGATCCGAGGACTGTGTCTGACTACGGGGTGTGCTGTCAGCTGGTTTATCAGCCTTCTTACCCCAATCACTCAGGCTGACTGACAATTAAAGGCAGAGTCAAAGTGAGCATGTCATGTGCGAAGACAGTTATGTGCGACACTGAGATGGGGATGGTTAACGATGGCTGCTGCTCAGAGCTCTATCAAATTCTGTCCTGATGGGGACAGCACGAGCAAGTGCAGAGGAGGTCTGAATGACTGAGCCTTGGAGCAAGCTGGATGAAGAAAAGCAGCATGCCCCCTGGGCAGTGCCTGTCTCCTAGTGGGCATTCAACCATCCCCTTAGGCTCTTCTGTCAAGCCTGTAGACAAGCAGGCAGGGAGGGAGGGAAGCACAGGAAGGCTGAGGTCAAGCTATGAGCTTGAAACCCCCTCTGGAAGAGGAGGGTGAAGGACTGCTGGTTGAAAGGAAGCATGTGGTCCATGGAGGATGTGCTTTCCCACACTTGTGGCAGGTGGCTGACAGCTGGCAAGCTGTAGAGATGCCTGGCTGGGACACAGAGCTCAGGGGGTTGCCACTCAGCCTGCCTGGGTCAGGTAGAGAAATGGGGCCAGGGAAACAAGACTTACCCTCCCGGGCTTTCCAGTTCCTTCACTGGCTGGCTGGGTGTTTTAGGCAAATCTGTATAATCTTTGTGGGTCTCTGCTTCTTTTTAACTGAGTTTATTCTTGGGAGGTATACGACTAGGAATGCTGCCCTGAGTCAACTCACATGTATTCTGAGACATGACCTTGCTGTGGATTCAGTAGCTCCACCTTTAGAACCCTAAAGCCTTTCTGAGCACACTCTTAGATCTTTGAGCTAACATTTACTAGGCTACTGCTCCTTATGACCAAGAGTCCTGGCTGGAACATGCAGGCCCTGAGTCCTCAGGTCTGAAGCTTTGCTGGTTTTAGGTTCCCCAGAGTCTGGGTAAAGAATTGCACATACATGTGCTCCCTGCAGGATCATGCTTCTCTCCCTGATCCTGTTGACCTTTCCCTACAGGTGTGGCCTGTGCTTGGTGTGAAAGGCATCCTTCACCCAGTAATGGCTTGGTGCAATCTTGGGAGTGATCTCTCTGAAAAGTAGTTTCTGCAGATTCTTGTGGAGGATGAGAAAGTTGTGGCCTCTACCATGTGAGGATGCTGTACCTGACCAAGAGGAAGAGAGGCCAGGGTCTGCTGCATTGCCCTCTGAGACTCTGACAGTGAAGGACCAAGCAACTAGAAGCAAAGGGCAGAGATAGGCCATTACTATTCAGATGAGCAGCTGTAAAGATCTGAAATGGCTTTGCCCTGGAAAAGAACTTGGATATTTTACAAGTGAGGCATCCCAAGTGCTGGCAGATGGTGTCTTAGAGATATTATGATATGGCTTCTTCAAGAAGCAAATCTATCCTGCATGATTTGGGGGGGGGGGGGACTTCTTTTTATCCCAAAAACAATAGGTATACCACCAGGGCCTGCTAAATAGCTTCAGCTTTGTCTTCTGTGTCATTTTCTTTCCTAGGTGTGCCGAAATCATTATATGACATTATCTCCAAGATGCTGAGCCCTCTCCAGCCAGAAGGAACCAAGTCAGAAATGGATTCTGCTTACTGGGAAATAAGGTCATTAGCAAACAGAACTCTGTTTTGCTGAAGTCCTTCCTTACGGGGCCCATCTCACTCTGTTTACCTTTTTATGTTCATGCGTCCATAGGAAATGAGCCCTTGCCTAAGAGTTTGGCATTAACTATTATTTTACTAGGATGGAAGAAACCAGATCATTATTCAGCCATCTCAGCTGGCACAGACTGACCTACCTGGAAAATGTTGGCAAAGTCTCTGAGATTGAAGATGTAGTGGAATTTGATGGCTGTGGGAGGAACGTGGTGGCAATCTTCTGGTGGAAGTTAAGGGTGAGGTCGATCAGCGGGGGGACGGACCTCTGCAGGGATGCTGGGAAGTTTCCAAGCTTTAGGTGCTGACTCAGGATGGTGCTGTAGATGGAGGACAGGGCGTCTGCTCCCAGGAAGGAGAGGACGAACACACTGAAATGGTGCTGCACCGGGAAGAGTGGTATAAGGAAGGACCAGGAGTCAGACATCTACCACAGAATAAAAAAAATCACCATCTCTGGGTTTGGATAACACTATGAAGACTTCCTATAAGGCTTTGAATTCTATATACTGGTCACATTTCTCATCCTAAATCCAAACTTAGGTTGAGCTAAAATGACTGGGGGAATAATGGGCTTTGGACCTTTGGTCAAAGACATCAGTATGGGATAGTAAGAAGAGAACCTGAACTCAGAGAATGTGAGCCCAAATCTCAATGTTACTGAGTACCCACATGAGCTTGGGAGAGTCATTTCATCCCCCTGAAGTTTTCTTATCCTGAAGAATAGTCATATCAGATGAACTTGATGACCCCTTTCAGCTTTAAAAGCTTCATAACTCTGGGTCCAGGAGTTTCTCCATCCCACTAGAAATACAAGTCAGCATCCTGTATGATTTACCATTTTAAGAAGCTGGACAGGGGAAGGGCCAATTATTACTTAAAATCAAGGGACATCTGCCCTGGTAAGGGAGTGTTCAGGACTCAGATACTGGCTACTCCCATACCTGAAGCCGTGGGTTGATGGTGAAGCTGCCTGCAGTGGGGTTCATGCAGGAAACATACTGTACATTCATGATCTCCTTTAGGCACAGCTTGTTACGGTCATACCTGGAACAGTCAGAAACCACAGGTCAGAGTTGTGTGAGGGCCCAGGCAGCTGAATGCCTTGTGAAGGTGTAGCGGGCTGTGCCCTATTATTCATGCACTTGAGTACATGAATGTCTTGGTCCATTGGTAGAGACTGAAAAGAGACAAGAGCCTGGGACAAAATCCTGAGGGATCTAATATCTATGGAATAGCATAGGAAGAAGAGACCATATGGATGGACTAAGAAAAATGGGAGGCAGAAATTCAGGGGTATGTGGCACCTCAGAAAGCAAAGGAAGTCAATATTTTCAAAAGGAGAGAGTCGTCAGCCATGTCAAGTGCTGTTGAGAGAATAAGAAAGATAATGACCCACATCTGAGGTCTGTCAGACTTCACATAAAGACACAGTGAGCAGTTGGGCAAAACAGCTCAGTAAAGTTGAGGAAAAGAGAAAGTAAATAATAGTGGGCCAGGGAGTGAGTGGGAGAGGAGGACATGAAAACAGCAGAGAAATCTGGTTATGTAGGGAGAGAGAGAACAGTAACTAGACAATCATTTTCTGAACTCAATAGAGAAATTTATGCAAGTTAAAATACTGGTGAGAAGGAGCTAATCAGGAGAAAAGGGGGGCTAGATGATGGAGTGAGGATCTCAGGAGGTTGGAGAGTGTGGGGTTAAGGTGCGGTGGACAGCTAAGCCTCAGGGCAGATGTGTCAGCAGAAGGGACAGAAAGATGCATGGGGGTGCAAGTAAGTTGTGCAAGCAAGAAATGGAGATGGCGTGTGTGATCATTCATGGACGTGGATGGGAGGTTTGAGGTGAGAGGAGAAGATATGAAACCGACTTTTCTGGGAGTGGAGATGTGAACATGCATAGGCAGTATGGGAGAATCCCTGGGAAGTTTCTCAGTTAAGATTTGTGGCCATGAATCTAAAAGAGGAGGCTTTTTTCCTTACATGAGAGCCATGCATCTTCTCTGGCCAAACCTTTTATTTGGGTTTTAATGCCCTTTCTGAAAGAAATTTCTAGAAAACAGAAGCCTGTGAGGAATGTAGTTTGCCATGGGGATTCTCAGCTGGCACCAGAGATAAATTGAGGATGGCAGCCCCGACAGAATAGACCGGGCTTCAGCTCTGCCTTGGGCCTTTCCCACCCCCTCTGCATGTGCTCTTACCAGTGGCCATAGTCCAGATGCTGCCTGATGACCGTGTGTGGCTGCACAGTCCCATAGGCATCAACCTCGAGCATGTTCATGTCATCGATGAAATAGATAAGCTTCTTGTTGCCTGGGGGGCCATAATTTCTGCCAGCCTTCTTTTCTAGAGGCTTCTCCAGGACAGCTGAGGAAGAGAGCCAGTTAGTGAAACAAGGAAGTCCAAACCTCAGGTGCTAGTACCCAGCAAATATGGATGTCAAGGTCAAGCAACGGTGCAATGTGCTCAGGCTTGCAAATGATGGTGGCAGCTACTACTAGATTCAGGCACCCCACAGAACCAGAAGAAGCTGGAAATGACCTGGCAGAAGCAGGGAAGTACTGGCCAGGTGTTGAACATCTTATTTTTGCACTGTTAGGTTTTTACAAACATTTATTATCTCATTGAATCCTTATAACATCACTGCAAGATTAGTATTATCATCCCAATATACAGATGAGGGAACTCAGACTTAGAAGAGTGACTTTTCTAAGAGAGAGTCAGGAAACAATTCCAAAGCAGTTAAATTTCAAAGCCTATGCTCCTGCTATCATACTTGTGGTCCCCAGTTTTCTTTGTTCATAGACTAGAACCGGAAGAGACCTTCATAGTCCCAATACTGGTACTCTACCCTCCAATACTGGTACTCTGGCCTCTCTACCTTAGACACGGACGAGCGTGAGGCTGTGGCTCCCATCCCGGGGGTAGGTGGGGGCCCCTCCTTCCACTGTGATGTAAGAGGGATTATTGGGTTTGTCATAAAAGGTGTTCTCAGAGAGTTCACCTCCCGTGGTTCTCCTGTGGGGGAACAGAAACAACAGCCTCAGAGTAATTTCCCAGAAGCCTCCAAGTATCATGAAGGGCACTGCCCCACTGCCTGCAGGTTCTGAGGTCCATCTACAAGGGCATCTCAGTACCTTCCTGGAGACGAAGTATAGACTCTCTTGAGAAGCTATTTCTTCAATTATTCAGCCAGAGGAAAGAACCAAACAGCACCATTTTCCAGTCTGACAGGACTTGTTTAGAACAAACTTTTAAGTAATAGGGTAGATATATGTGTCTTTTCTTTCCAGTAAAGCAATTAAATATTTATGTATTACAAGAACCAACAGTTCCTATTACAGCTGGAAGTGCTAAGAACCATCTGATTTCTTCTCTTAAAAAACAAGTTTGTAAACAAGGAGAAAGTGTCAATAGACATATGAAGGTGACAGATAGTCAAGTTCTTTCAAGAAGCTTGAATATTCTGATTTTTCAGGTCCTGAGTTGAATTAAGTGCTTAAAATATGAATTAAATTTAAATTAAATTAGCATCCAATTAACATACACTATCAACCAATTAATCACCCAGCACCTTCTTCCCCCCTAAACATATAACAACTCTATATGAGATCTGTCAAAATGAAATATAATTAATGGGCTGCCAAGGGCCTGTTCTGGGCAACAGTCCTTCTAGTAGGAAATTCTCTCCTTAGGAAGACTTGTTTCTCCTCCTCCCAAAGTGGTGATATTCAAGTCAAGCCCTGGAATTAAGCAGACCCTGTACTTTGGGTTGATTAAACCTTTTGTGCTTCTAGGATTTTGAGAAGAAAAGCATGTCAGTTAGCAAGAAGTGGCCTTGGAATGCTCTGGATTATCTCAAAAGGATGATGTTAAGTACTCCCAAGAAAGAGAACCCCACTGACCCTGGAAAAGGCATACACATTTTGATCCCTTCTTGGCCAAGCTTTGCTCCAAGTCGCATTGAGGATGGAATGGTAGCAAGCTGATGTTGAAGGCACTAAACACAGGAGACATAAAAGACCTTCCCACCACAATCTGGGCTCTGCATTGTCATGAGCATGCCCTGGGAGTCAAGTCAACAGCCGGGTGCAGAGCTCATCTGTACCATCTCACTGAATTTCTGCAGCATGGCATTTGGCCATGACTGCATGGAGCAACACCAGCTGCCCTCTTTTATCTTCTCACCATTCCTTCTGCACCATTTCATCACCATCCTACATTTGAAGAGTGACTTCATTTTCAAAGTGGGTTCTCATTTCTTACCTCATTTCACCATCTCCGCTGCTACCCTCCTTGTCCATCGTCACTCACCTGGTAAAGGAGACATCCTCCCTAACAGCTATCCTGCTTCCCCCGCAGTAATCACTTCACCGTATTCTCAAAGCACACTCAGGGGAATCCTTGTAAGATGGAAATCAGATTGTGCCAGAGTCAGCTCTCCAGTGGCACATCCTCACTTGGTGCAAAGCCAATCTGGTTACATCCGTAGACCTTGCATCCATTTTCCCCTTCTACTACCCCCTCTGCACCCCTGCTCCAGCCATCCTGCTTGGCTCAGGGCCACACGCTGGCTCAGGGCCTTGGCTCTGGCTGTGTCCTCTGCCTGGAATCTTCTTCACCCAAGTGCCAGCACAGTTTGCTTGCTCACTTCCATCAGGCATTTATTTATTCAAATGTCATTTTCACAAAAACTCTTCCCTGATACTCTAACTCTGTGCTTCCCCCTACCTCCTCTTCCCTGTCCCTGCTCCATTTCTCTCCACAACACTGATCACCACTTAATATCCTGGATATTTTAATTATTTATCTTTTGTGTCATGTCAACCCTCCACACTATAAATGACCTAAGGACAGGAATCTTTCTCTATTTTTCTTATTGTCGTAACTCCAGCACCTAGAACATTATCTAGTATATAGTAGGCTCCTCAAAAAACATGTATTAAGTGAATGAATGAATGAATTTTATTAGCATAACAAATCTCATGAATAGGCAAAGAAAGGTATATTATCTGTATTTTGTAATTAAGAAAATAGAAGCGAAGGCAGGTTAAATACCTTGCTGGAATTAGAACTCCTATCTACAGATACTGATTCCAACACTTCTTTCGTATCAGTCAGGGAGAGAGCCCCTGTGAGTCCTCACATCCTGATCCCTCTCTAGGGTGTACCAACCATTCCAGTCCTCCTGATTCCTCCAGTCTCTGAACTCGAGAGCAGTGCATTCATTCATTCATCCATGCAAATGTTGACTGGCTCTGTATGGAGTATAGGATATGCATTTTATCAATGATCCTGCAGATAACGCCTATTGTGTATTACCAATACCTTTAAAAAATTCTTTTAACAAATGTAAAACTGAAACTTGGAGAAATTAAAGGATTCTATACAAGGTCATACAGCTACTGAGTGGCAAAACCAGGATTTAAACCCAGGTTACCTCCTGTTACCACTACTACAAACTACTTCTTAAACATTATTATTTCATGGCTTCTGCCCTTGAGAAATCCCCAGTTTAGTTAATTCAGGGCCTGACCATATTTTGACAAGAGTACATTAGCAATTAATCATGTCTTACTTTGTACCAACATGATTTGTATACCTGTGTTTTAACTATTTTCCTTCCATGTAGTCTAATCTTTCACTTGTTTAGACATTTCTGGTGTACTGGAAATTTGAAAAGTAAGGGCTTTGCATTTATTCTTTCAAAAAATAACATGTTTTGCATGATTACAAAATAATACATATTCATTATTTAAAGATTAAAAAGCATAGAAATCATAATGATGAACATAAAAATTGCCCATAATTTTATCACCTAGTAGTAAGCATTACTTCCAATATTTTGGTATATTTCATTCTACTCTATTTTCTCTGTTAGATTTTTCCTTTACAAAATCCTTTGTAAAAGTTTTCTTCATTACACATATTGTAAACATCTTTATATGATAATATATATCCTCCTAAAATATGATTTTAATTGCTGCATTGCTTTCCATAATTTGGAGATACCAAAATTTATGGAATGCTTTCTCTATTGTCTGAAATGTGTTGTTTTCAATTTCCTTATACTTTGAAACTCACTTCCCCCATTCCAAGCAGAGTTCTTGCCCACTAGCTGATAAATATTTGATGATTTAATTTTGTGTCATCTCCTTTTTGGAAGACATTAAGGTAAGAAGAAGAGAGCTGTCTATATGTAATAATGGAAGCTCATTCCTCCTTCAAGGTTGAGAGTCTGGTCAGATCTTTCACAGTGCCATCCAAGCTTAAACTTTTAATGATCAAGTTACAGAGATCTGTTTACACTCAGACACCTGAGCTCCTATCTAATTAGTGTAATTAAGCACTCAAATATTTGTTGAACAATTTAAATTGCAGTTGGATGGTGAGAGAATTCAGAATTGTGGAGGCCATCATCTCTGTCCCACTCTCTTTACACCTTGACCTTTGCTTCTCCTTGTCTCTTTCTAAACTAGCCTGTCTATGGGCCATTGTGAATTTTTTCATTTTAAAAATTACTTTTATTTCAAAAGGAATGAGAAGAGACTTGAGGTATTAGAGTAGACATACAACAGACATTAAAATATAGACTAAAAAGGGATACTATAGGGGAAGAAACTTGTTTGCACCAATAACCTGGAAGGACATAGTTACTATAATCAAATAAAAATGTATCTCACATCTCCCTTTCTGACCTGCCTACTTGAAAGCTCAGGACTCAATCTGTATTTAATTACATGCCAATCCAGATTACTGGCACAAATCTACCTCTACGTTCATATGAAAAAGTTTTCCCAGGCAGTAAGTTCTAAAAGGCATATATCAGGGATACTCACAAAGATAAATCAGGCTACAAGATGGGCATGGTCTTCAACTGAGATTTTACAAAAGATACAAAAGTAACTTAACATTATCTTTTATCACCCTGACTCTTAACGAAACCCAAGGACCGATCATTGACTGTAATCCGTGGAGGGAATGAAAGAGAGGCAAGTGTGTCTGCGGAGCTCAGAGGAGGAGGAGAATGAGGATGGACCTCTGCCTCTAACCTGAGATGTCAGGTTTACTAATCTGTGCTTCGTGTAGCTGTTGGTGGGTAGTCAGTTGAAGTTTGAGTGTTTCAAAGAAGAACTGAAGGGGCTATTTTATTTCCTATCAAAGGGAAAGATAACCCTGTGCTCTAGGTATCAGACTAACAGAAGAAAGTTGGCATTCTACTATGGAAATTAAGATGCATGACTTACAGGCTTATCAGAGAGGAAGGCCACTAGAGTCCTATGAAATAAGACAGGTTGGTTATTAATGCACTGTGTGACTTTACAAGAAGTCACTTTACACCTCTGAACCTCATTTTCTAATCTTCTAAAAATGAGACTATCATCAGATCTGTGATGGTCACCATTTCCAGCTTTCTTCTCTTCAGTCACTTTCCAGCTGATGTGGCTATGTGACGCTGTTCTGAACAACAAGGCACAGACACAAAGCTATGGGGTTCCTGGAGAACTATCATCTCCTGACATGGGCACTAGCTCTCTCCTTTATCTTTCTATTTGGAATGCAGACGTGATGGCTGGAGCAGCATACATTCTGACATCCTGAGGGAGCAGCTAATAATAGATATTACAGCACTGATATCACTGAGCCATTGGTTTACCATTAGCAACTGCCTACCTCAAGACTTCTTGCTGCATGAAAAAATTCTGTTTATGTCATTCTTGTCAGATTTTCTGCTGCTTGCAGTCAAAAGCATTACTAATACAGTGTCTCACTGGGTGGGGACGATTAAATGAACTGAAGGGGGTAAAACCCTCAGCACAAGGTTTGGCACACTTCAAACATTAAATAAACCATGTGCTATCAACACTGGTGAGCAATGTCAATGCCTTGAAACACAACCAACATTTGTATTTAAAGAGTTCTGAATCTGTGTTTAGAAAGTACTCAATGGAACCCCAGTGCTGGATGTAGTGAAAGAGGAGAAGTGAAGGAGTAACTGCCTCCTTTATAAAAGAACATCTGATTTTGAGAAAAATGGCTTTTGGTGGACTAGCAGGATGAATGAGCTGCAAAATATCCCCCTGAAGCCCTCAATGAATGAACCTGCTGCGGGGTTATTGCCCATTTGAAAGTTGGAACATTTCTTCCAAAAACATTACTTTTGCTTTAGCACAGTTTATGTTAAACTCCTCCCAGCAAAAGGGGTTTGCTTGCTTCTTTTGTTTTGGCAGTTGGGGCTTAGACATTATTAAAAAATATTTATAGGGTCTTAAGTTTGAGAAGGGTCTTTAATATTAGTATAATAACAGTTTCCATTTACTCAGCACTTACTGTTTGCTGGGAGTCATTCTGAGTGTTTTATATATTTTACTCTGCTATTCAGGAATGAAAAGAATGAACTATTGATATACTCAACAACATGGATAAATCTCAAATCATGCTGTGTGAAAGAAGCCAGACAAAAAAAGGAGTGCATGTCATATGATTCCATTATATAAAATCCTAGAAAATGCAAGCTAACCCACTGTGACAGAAACAGATCAGTGTTGGCCTAGGCACGGGGGGCAGGGGTGGAAGGACTGGGACGGAGGGAGGGATTAGCAAGAGACATGAGGAACTTCCAGAGGTGATGGTCATGTTCATTATTTTTATTGTAGTGATTGCATCATGGCTGTGTAAATATGTCAAAACTTATCAAGGTGTATCCTCTAATATGTACCATGTATTGTGTGTCGATTATAACTCAATAATGCTTTTCCTAAAGGGAAAACATTTAAAAAATTATGCTGCCTTTTAGTAGGAAATGGATAAATGAGCTGTGATTTATTTACACAATGGAATTCTATGCAGCAATGAGAGTAATAAAGTAGATCTGCATGTATGAAAACAGTGATTTAAAAAGTTTCTAAAAAAGTTACAGTAAGATACATATTTAAAATTTAAATACACACAACAGTACTGTGTATCTGTATGGGTACCTATATGTACCCACAGTGTAGGTTTGGAATGATACACATCAACTTTGGTTACTGAGGAGCAAGAAGGAGGAATGGATGGGGGTGGGTGTCGGCTGCGATGCTAAGATCCATAGCAGAATGACAAAATTTTAACATCTGTGAAGTCTGGGTGGTGTTTGCATGGACATCTGTTGTATTATTTTCTGTACTTTTCTGCATGCCTGAAATATTTCATAATTTTTTAAAAGTTTAAGTAATTCTCCTTTCTACTCTTAGCATCCAGTTCTCCATGCCATGGGCAACTGCTATTGTCAGTTGATTGTATGGCCTTCTGGAGATATACTAAGTATATAGAAGCATAGATGTGTGAGTGTATATAGATGTAAATTTTTATGTATCTCTTTTTAAACAAGACACAATCTGGTGCTTACTATATACACTCTCCTGTATCTTGTTTCTCTCTCCAAAAAGCTTTGGAAATAGTTCCAACTCAATTCATACAGAATTTCTTCATTCTTTGTAATAATGCTTAGGATTCCATCCTAAGGAAAATTAGGCCATTTCCCATCTTTTGCCATTACATTTACATTATAAACACACATCTTGCATATCTGTCTGGGTGTACTATTGGCCATTTAAAGTGGACTGTACCACATCAAAGCTAATCTTTTCTTTATTACATAGGGTCTTAAGTACAAACAGCAATGAAAATGCTGGGCTGTAAAAAGCATGATGGGCTCACGATGTGGGTGGGACAGTTAGCCTCTCATCTAATGCCAGAGAAGCTACCCTCTCAGTTTCTGTATCTCCTTTTGTAAAAATTCTATTTCCTCTTGGATACCAAGTCTCCAGCTCCCGCTTTTCTGTTAGTTGCACCCTTTCTCTTACCATTTTGTTGCTTCTAAAATGTTTTAGGCTAATAAGTCAGATAAACAAAGTTGTTTGGACTGTGACTAAAGTAAGAGGCAGGAGATCCCAAGTAAAGGAATTCAGTGCTTTTCAGAGGTAAGGGCATGAGCTTTGCTACATGGACTTTGTGACATGGATGCTGGCTACCCTGGTGCTTTGGGTTACCCACCAATTCTAGTTAGTTCTGGAGAGGTGATGGTAGCGGACAGCTGCTTCATCCATCATCTAGTGTGAGAGGAGGGCTGGGACCGAGAGGCCACCAGGGAATTAACAAGAGACCGAGAGCACTGTGTTTTGGTGTATGTCCAGCTGTGGTAGGGAGCCAGCGTCCATCCTGGCTCTAGTTGACAGTATTCTGTGACTGTTTTGAATAATTCTTTGTGTTCCAACAGGAAAGAAGGAGAAAATCCTCCAGCTGAGGGACCCAGAGTAAGAACAAGAGGTCTGAGTAGTGTAGAAGCTCATCCCCTTTTCCTTGGCTATGAAGTTTTACTCTCTATTTGAAGTATTCTTTGAATTATAAAATCAATGTAGGATTCTAGGAAAAAGACCCTCAAGAATACTCAAATGGTACCACAAATAATAATATTAACGTCAAATATTTATTTCACTTTTCAAAGTGTTTTCTTACCAGAGAGGTAGCCTGGTGGTTAAGAGCACAGACTCTGAAGTCAGACTATGTGTGGCCTCAGGTAGTTTACTTAACTTCTCTCTGCCTTGATTTTCTCATTTATAACATGGGGATGATGTAAGTACTTAACCTCACAGGTTTGTACAAGATTAAGCAATTAAAAATTGTATAAAAGTCTAACCTCAGAGAAAAAAAAAAAGTCAAACCTCAGGTTAGCACCAGAAACATACCTGATGGATATTTGATAAATGCCAGTAATAATAACAATAATAATTATCATTATTATTATTATCATTATTATTTAGTGTAGTTGTACTAAGTAAACAGAGTAAATTCAGAATCAGAGTAAATAGGCAGAGCTGATAATCTGATCAGCCCTTGGAATCAAGGCTTGCAGATAGGTGTAGAGGTGTATGTTTCCATGAACAAGAAACGGAAACTGTGTTAGGCAGACCCGGCGAGCTCCAACCAGGCGTGTGAAGCCTGCTCACGGTCACGGGCGGGCACTAACGTGACAGTGTGGGGCCATGAGGGACGGTTATGACATTGTGCGGCATGGTGGGGGCTGAGGCCTCGTGGAGCAAAGAGGAAGCTAGCTGTTTACCAGAGCTGTCTCTTCAGAGCTGATTGCTAACACGGAGGGAATTTTGCGAGCTGGTTGGTAAACACAGACATTGTTTGAAAAAAAAAATTAGACACTCATACAATTAAGTAAATTGTATCCAAAACAAAGGTAATAACTATATAAAACTCATTACATCCAAATTAGTCTACCACATTTTATCATCATCTATACTCTTCAGGTTATTTTCATCTTTCATTATCATATCTGTAAAGTGTGGAGATATGATAACTGGGGCGCCACTGTGCATCTCTGACTCCATGTTCACTGACCATGTTCATTGCATCAGTAACTTGCAACCGTTCATGGTGGGAGGATCTGCACTACGGAAGCTGGCAGACATACAGAGTAGGGCTTGGTCTGTTTTGTTACTGTGTAGACTTAAGAGATGCTGGAGACAAATGCTAATGCAGATTACTCTTAAAAGTGTGTCATACCTGTAGCTGCTTACATGGTGAAGAGCCCACATTCTTCCTTCAGAAGATGCCCACATTGTGGACAAACCAGCCAAGTTCTGACCTGAGTCTTCACCCCCTTTGTCTTACTTGTTACCACCCATGGGGTAGCTAGAATCGATTGGTGGACAGAGACTGACCTGTGAAACGTTTCCCAGCCCAGCAGGATGAAGCCTGGAGGCCAGTGTGACAGAGAGGCAGGAGTCTGCTAACTGCTCTGGGATGCAGAAAGCAGAGGCAGTGCTGGGCCTCCCAGCCCCAGACCCCGATGCCAGGAGAGCTGGCACGCGATGCAGAAAGGAGGCAGAACTGAGCTGCTCTCTCACTCCCGTGGGACCCGGGGGGGCCCGAGCACCGGTGACCCCATACTGGTTGGCTTGAGTTCATGTGAGCAGGTGCCAAGGAAGGAGCGGGGGACTGAAGTGGTCCAGGCTCAGCAAGCCCACTTTGTGAGTCAGCCGGCCTAAGGCCTGGGTGATGTACTGGGGGAGGAAATGGAAGGTTCACGTCTGCTGTCATCAGCTGTGACTTCTGACTTGCCCATTGCAAGCAGGTGTGTGCTGATTCCCCACCTCTGGGGGATTTTGCCCTGGAGGTGTGGCCGTGCACTGGGGTCTCATTGGGAAAGCTGGGCAGGGTGGGGTGAGGGAACCTCCTGGGAGTGAGGGTCAGGGAGGAAGTGACTCTGGAGGGGGAAACCCCTGCAATGAGCCCCTGACCCTGAGGCTGCAGCCAGGCGTGGAAAGCCAGTGAGAAGCGCGCTCCATTTGGTCAAAGACTGGATGCACCTGCCAGCCTTGCTGCCTGATGGTGACCTTGGGCAATCTCTTACTATTACCTGAGCCTCAGTTTCCTATCTATAAGATAGGAGGGATGAACACAATGATCTCTAG
Organism: Manis javanica; assembly: GCF_040802235.1. NCBI lineage: Eukaryota > Metazoa > Chordata > Mammalia > Pholidota > Manidae > Manis > Manis javanica. Next base: position 116,009,931 of record NC_133159.1, on the reverse strand, counting down.
AGATGCCTCCACTGACATAAGCCTACCAGCCTGCCGAAATCTCTCAATGGCTTCCCACTTTCCTTGTCCTCAAGGTGCTGAACTGCTTGTTGTGTGTTGAACTTGGGGCCTGGAGGAGCTTGCACAGGCCAAGGAGGAATGTAGGGAAAGGACAGGAAAGGGCATGGGGCTAAGGGGTGCTGCAGGAGAGAGGCAGGGGCAGCCCAAGGGCAGCAGAGAGGGAGGAGCGGTGTGGCCTCAGGAGCCAAGCCCACCCAGCAAGTGCCTGGCACTCTGCTCCAGCACAGAGTCAAGGACAGGGTCACTGGCTCCCCAGCATGCCCCTCACCTTGCAGCATTGCCGACGTGGTGTAGTAGTTGAAGGGCACGTTTTTCACCTGGTACTGCTTGCCATCGAGGCTGGCCAGCTTGACTCCCACTAGCACTGATTTGCCGGTGCCCACGGTCCCCAGCAGCATAACTGGCCACCGCCGCTCCATAAGCCGCTCCAGGAAGTAGCACACTCGGATGGTCTCGCTCGTGTGCACCAAACAAGCCTGGAACGGGAACACAATGAGCATGCCAGGGGCTTGTGGGAGAGATAGATGCACTGCAAAACGTTCTGGACCATTTCAGGAGAGGGATGCTGCCAGCAGGGTGGAGCAGGCTCAATACTGTGGGCAGGAGTGTCTCCCCTCATAGCCATGGTAAGGCCATCCTATAACTCCCCCTCAGTGTAGCGAGTATCCCCTCCCGTCCTCTTCCAGCTCTGTCTGCCTCCCTGTGGCTTCTCTCACATATTTTAGTTGTTTTTTTTGAACCTTCTGCCCACAGGATGCTGGGGGGCTCTAGGAATCAAGAGCCCTTTGGGGGATCTTGTACTGCATTGTGCCTATAATTTCCTCAGAAAAGCTGTGTAGCTGGGAATGACTAGTTCCTAGCAAGGCCAGAACACTTGGATTCACATAAGGGGCAGCAGCTTCTGCAGGTCCTGGGATGACCACATGTGTCTGTTCACTTGGCCACACTCACCTGCAAAGGCATCTCGGGATCAAATTCAAACTGGGGGATGAGCTTGGACCAAGGCCCAAATTTCTTGGTTTCTGAGTCTATGTAGTAGTCAAAGATGGGTCCCTGGGAAGGAAACTTGACTGTCTTGAACTCTGTCAGCCACCATTTGCTGAATTCTGCCCGGTAGTCCACAAGCTGCCTAAACAAAGCAGGTTAGGGTGCACGGTTTCCCAGAGCCGGTAAGCTGGACGAGCCGCCGTGGCATCAGGCAGAGGTCAGGGAGGGGACACAAAGTGGCCCGGTTTGTGCAGGCCGCTCAGTGGACCAAATCCTCCAGGAAGGACACTGCTCCCCCCAGGACCAGCCTGACAAGGTCCAGCTGGCAGCCCTCAGCCATGAACATGCCCAGCTGCTGGACCTCGCAGCTGAGTCACCCCAGTGCTTTGTGGGGTGCATGGGCAGAAACGGGTGGGAACATGGAGGACAGTGGGAGCCTGCGTCCACAAGGTGGGCAAGTGTGGTCAGGACCTCCCAACGAGATAGAGCTCTGTCTTCCTATACCCCTGAGACTGAGCAATGCCCAGGATGGCAGTCAGCAGCATGAATAAAATGGTGACCACTGATGCTGGGGGCACAGGGTGGTGGGGTGGGAGGAGCGCCACTTTTTTCTGTGCCTCCATTTCCCCATCCATAAAATAAGGATCCAAGAAAAGACTTCTAAGGTGTCCTCAATAGCTAAAATTCTAAGTCTAGGAGCAGCAAAGACAAACACAAATGGGTCTTCATGACAAAAGGAATGGGTGGAGACATATAATTGACATGCATACAGATCAGATCCTGTGCCTCTTAGGATAGCACTGTGCACTCAGTGTGCTCAAACTGGCTGACATGGCCAAGCCCAAATATACACCCATATGCACATGCACATGCACGTTCACACCCCGACCTCCCACCAGCCACAAAACTAGTGCTACTAGCAACCCTCTAGGGGAGGAGTTCAAACCCCCTCTTTGAACACACAGACCTAGGAAAAATCTTAAAAAAGAAAAGAGACTGAGATTGGGCATTTTAGGAAACGTTCCTGGAGGGCAGGCCAGAGAGGAAGTGCAAAGGCAGGACACACCAGGAAGCTGGCTGTGTGGGAATGAAGCTGGACCTGGAAGAATGGTACTCGGCATTTTCCTACCATTAGGTAAATAGCATTGAATTATTTTGCTTTAAAATGAGAATGGAAATAGGCTCTATTGTGAGGACAGGTTTGTTTGCTGTTCTTATTCTGATTAAGGGTACGCTGTGTCTCTCAGTATTGTTCTCTGCAATTGGAAGCCCTAGAAAAATCCCTATTTTTAACTCATTGATAATATTCTTGAGGACCTTTAAAAGCCAGATTTTAGGTTTAGATGGGAAATCTGAGATGAAGACAACCTCTCGAAAGAAGATTCGATGGATCTTCTCTCCTCTTCTCCAATCTCACCTGAGTTACTCAGTCAGCTTCTCAACCAAACCATTAGCTGGGCTGTACCAACATCGTCTCACCGCCTGTAAGCTGGAGTGTGACCTTGCATTCTACTATAACTGGTCACTGTAATATAATCAAGGTCACCTCTGCTGAGTCATTCGATGGCCCTTTCTCAGTTCAGCTCTTTGTGGGGGGCAGGGGGATGGCTCTGCAGCAGTGACCTTAAGTGCAAAGGCCCCTTCTCCTTTAGACTCAGACAATTCTCTGGTTCTCTTCCTGCCCTTTGACCTCAGGGACCCTGAGGCTGTCTCCACAGACTGTAGCCGAGTTTGGAATGTAACATCACCTCATTTGGTCCTCACAATGCCTCCAAGTTATCCTGGTGAAAATTATTCCTCTTTTATGTATCAAAAGACAAAAGTTCAAAGGTTACACATCTAGAAGCATCTGGAAGAATTGGAATTTGAACCCAGGTTTCACTTTCCCAGTATGGAGCTCTCTGAGAGACTGTGTCCTGTGATCCCTGCAAAGCATTTAGGGAAAACCTCCCCCAGCCCTGGCCTTTTTTGGACCTTCTACTCAGGTATGGGCTGCATTTTGTATTTCTGTTTTGCTTTAATGACAGCCTGTTAAATGTAAGCACAACTGGTGATCCTGTTGTGAGTCTTTTGGCCAACTTCCTACTTGTCGACTTGGAGCACTATTTTTGTAGTCTGGCTTGAAGCAGCTTGTGCAGGGGGTCTTGGACCACCCCTGCTGCTAAAAGCTTTTGCCCTTGTCTTCTCTGCATGTGCCAGCATGGCTGCCTACAGCTCCAGGCACTCCAGAGCCCAGGACAATGAAGGGATGCTTTCTCCTGAGTTTATAGAAAAGAGTTGAGTGGATTTACAGTTTTCCATACAGAGACAGAAAATTGACCAAGTACTTCATCCTGATATCCTACTGCTTGGGAGTGGAGGATGCCCAGCAATGCTTGCTGTCTGGCATTTCAGCACTGAAAGGTCAAGGAATGTGTTTCATGGGAAGCACTAACCTATGAATCTGGGTCTCTGTGCCTTTCGCAAGCTCTAATCCATTTTGCTGGACTGGTTGCCTCCTTGCCTCAAAGAGGAAATATAACTGCCAATGAGGCAGTCCATGGAGAAGCTCCCGGGGCTACAGAACAGACAGCATGAAACCCTCAGGTGTCAAGCTCTCTGTCTAGCCTCCTCCTGACTGTGAAGATTCCCCCTTCCCACCAGCACCAGCTCTGGGGAGGGAGATGGAGAAAGGCCTGGTCCCAGGAGCTCGTGAGAGCTGCCTACTGAATTTGGAGCACAAAAGGACATGTTAGCAGGTAGTGGGAGGGGGTCTGGATGTTTACAGCCAGGGCCTGTGAAAAAAAATTAACTGTGAATTCTAAATTAATTGTGAATTCTCCCAGCTCACCTCTACTCTGGATTCTTAGAACAAGGCTTTGTCCCAGGAGGCTGACACATTTTCCCTCTCTCTCCAAAGAGCCCACAATCAAGCCAGACCAAAAGGAGTAAATCCTAACTCTCTGACCACTTCTTTCTGTGCCTCCATTTCCCCATCCATAAAATAAGGATCCAAGAAAAGACTTCTACGGTGTCCTCAATAGCTAAAATTCTAAGTCTAGGAGCAGCAAAGACAAACACAAATGGGTCTTCATGACAAAAGGAATGGGTGGAGACATATAATTGACATGCATACAGATCAGATCCTGTGCCTCTCAGGATAGCACTGTGCACTCAGTGTGCTCAAACTGGCTGACATGGCCAAGCCCAAATATACAACAGGGCAGCTTGGTTTGCTCCTGTCATGCAAGAGGTATCAGATATTTACTGTGAACCTGGATATTATGGCAGGAGAATATGAATAACAAACACACACATGTGCCAGCATGACTTTAAATCTTTTGCACATATTCATGCCAGACAAGTAAAACAGTGTCCCTTGACTTAATCCTCACAGCCATCCTAGGAACTGGGTACCATCACCACCCTCATCTCCTTTGTACCCATGGGGGAGTAAGGTAGAGAGAGGTTAAGTAATTTTGCCCAAGGAGCCATAATGAAGGGCCAAGTTACAATTCAAATCCAGAGTCCATGTTCTTAAACCTGTATGTGACATTGCCTGGTAGCTAGAGTCAGTTGTAAAAGACTGGTTTGCATAACCTTGAATGTGATATCTCTAGACAAAGTGCTTTTTATTTGGATGAAATTAAGTAAAGAAAAAGGCTGGGAATATAGGAACGGCTAGGGCATAAGGATGCCAAGATACTCCAGCCTGACATCCCTACCTCTGAACTGCATGAGGCTCCTGCAGCCAACGCTATGAGACACATACTGCTTTGGTTTCCTACCCACAGCCGGCAACTAACTTTTGGTCTAAACTTCCATGGACAGCTCTGCATTTTAAGGGTAAGGAGACATGCTGGTTCCCTCTGGCCTCGTACTTCTGAGGGACTTTTCAAAGGCTCAAGGGATTCCTCCTATTCATTCTACGGCACAGCATTATTCCACCTATAAAACTCACATCACCTTGCACAGTACCCTCCAGCTGTTGAAGCTCAGACATACAGCTCTCCAGGAAAGCAGTGATACAGTCACTAACTCAACAAGAAACAGCAAAATCTCACCTGCCTCCCCCAGGACACCTTTTCGTGGGAATGCATGTCTTCAGCAGAGCAATGCATGGATAACTAAACCATCTGGTGCATTCATGTTCATCCTGACATTTAGATGTCCCATCTCCCAAATCTTTGCTGGAAGATCAGGTTTTGCTGCTGTGGACATGGATGTAGGTGCTCACGGCATCCCAGCCTCTTACCTGATCTTGAACCATCACTCCACCAAATGCCCAGATGGCAGCAAACACAAAATACAGCTCACAGGTTTCCTTGGGGCAGTCTGCAGGGATGTCCTCCTTGGTCAGGAGACACTTAAGAAGGTGGAAGAGCATCTGCACCATACTCTGCTCTGGGATAGGAATTATCTTCTTAAATCTGCAAAGAGAGAGCCAGATATGCTCTAGAACACTGCATTTTCCATCCTAGAGGCATGGTCAGATGGCTGCGCAAGCCACTTGGTTCTGGTGGGCTCATGACCTGCCAGACTCTTAGGGCTTACAGAGGGCCAGACGCTTCTTCAGCCTGCATCCTCATCAGCTATTTTGGGTCATCTCTCTGTGCAGACAAGGGCCCAGAAGGTTTCTGGGAAGGTTCCTTTTCCTATCACCCTTTCCTCTGATACTCTCGCCTCCCTCTTCCCTCCTCTGAACACTGATGATCCCTCTCAATCCTTGGGAAATGTGGGCAGCTGTGAAAATGTAAGTAAATATCTCAGAATTTTCTCTTTTGAAAGAAAGCACCTCAAGAGTCAATATGGGTGCCATTCTGAGGTTACTGCTTCCATTCCTTCTGCTCAGATGAGTAACTAAAACACAGTGAAAATGTTTCCCTTGGGGCCAGAGTCTTATATTGGGGTGGGAGGAGTGCAGAGTGGACAAATGATTATTTTATACAATCATGATTTACTTGATGAAGTTTGTCTTCCAAGACTATGCACCTGTGCCTCTGTCCTGGCCTGGTGTTTGTCCTCTTAACCTTGGCTTTGGAGGTCTTGACTGAAAGGCAGGTATCAAGGGATGTACAAAGGTGACCTGTGCCCAAGGGAACAGGAGCATGTGTGCATCCACACACATGCGTGCGCACGCACACACACACACAGGCATGCACGCACACATGTATGTATGCACAAGGGCACTTTCAGCCCACCATGCATATATACAGAGTGCCCACATACCCACAAGCTCAACCTCTCCTGCACACCTGCCCTCGCAGCTGCTTCCCACGGCAAGATGACCTCATGGGCCACACAGGAGCAGGTGCGCTGTTACAGGATGAATGACACCACCGACTGAGACCTTCAGTTGTTCTCCAGCAATGGGCTTCAGCGCTCCCTCACATTGCATTCTTCTTAGTGTTTGGTTCTTAAACCTGCTCTCAGTCTAGTTGCACCTCACAACAACACTATGAAGTAGTCCAGTAGTCAAGGCTTCCATGAGTGAGGAGAAAATTGAGTACTTGAGAGGCTTTTCTTCATTTGACACATATTTGCAACAGAAGGTTAAAATGTAGCTGTCTCAGGCAGAGTTTTGAATAAGGTACAAGATGATAGGGGCCGACTAGGCTGACCATTCCAAACTGACATCCAGGCAACCCGGGGGCGCCTGTAAAGGCTGTTACAACCCTGGCCTCTCATCTTCTCCAGGAAGAGAGGATGGAAGTGGGAGATGCCGGAGGGGCCAGCAGTTGGCACACAGAGAACACCTGGTGGGTGAAAAGTGTCCCCTCATGCACAGGGAAGGCAGGTGCTCACCCGGAATAAAGTTGGAGAAAGGGCTTCAGTAGGACCGCTCTGAAGCAGCAAAGGACCTGTACTTGAAGAACCTTGAAGAGACTGGCTTATCTCATAGCGGAGCTAGGAGGTTGCTCACTGGGGCAGACTGTGCTCCCATTTATCAAAGCAGGGAGGGGCGAGTATTTCCTGGAATCCCCCTGTGAGCCATGAGCACGTGGGGTGCTTTAGATGCCGGCCAAAGGAGCAGTTTGCATGAGGAGTTATACAAGACCGGCTGATGGAGATGCATTTACTTTCTTCAAAGGAAGGCATGTGGAAGATCCCCAGTGATGGAGAGTGGCCCAAGGACTCACAAAATCTTCAATTTTGGATCTGCCACAGTTAGGGTAACTAAGGCCATGCCAGAGTCAGTCATTAAGGCCTTTCCTCCCTCTTACTCTCTTCTCTCCGTCACCCTTCAGCCCTGACAGGTCAGAAGTTGCAGCTGATTGAGGGGGTGACTGGTAGAGTCAGGACAGAGGAAGTCAAGGACACTTTCCTTTGGCACTGAGGGTGACATCTGGAAGATGGCCTGAGCTATGGGCCAGGGGAGAAGTGTCTTTAAATGCAGTCTGCTTTTTAAAATTTTCACTGTGTATTTTCTTTTAATTTTCATGTGTGTGTATGTGCACACATGTGTGATTGTGTGATTACAAATGATCAGATACCTTTTTATTATTGGAGAATGACGGGTAAAGTCACGGGTGTTTACCTAGATGTCATCCAGGGGTGGGAGGAGAACCAGCCACATAAAATGGTTTTGAACGAACAGTGGGAAACAAAATAAGTTGCTTTATAATCATCCCTTATGAGGCCCACTCATTCAGTATAAAAATCACACTATGTTGACCTCACACAGCTTCATAGTAACAGGGCCCCACAAAGCCAGCACTATGATGCCGTGATGGATTAAAATACCAGTAAGACTTTGAAGTGTGCACCTTGTCACTAACTAGCTGTGGCCCCGAGAGAGCACCATGGAACCCCAGCTCTTTGTCTATGGGATATTATGCCCTCTTAGGAATGCTGTGAGAGTTAAATGAGATAACCATAATTGACAGCTGTGCTTTTTCCTTGATAACCAGAATTCAGAGACTGGCGGGTGTTGTGTCTGGAGAGATTTAGTACAGTTAGTGTCTTCAAAGCTTATTCCAAGATTTGCACATGCACATGAACACACACTTGCCCATACCCATATAGACAAGAGTTTGGCATCTCTTGTTCTAAATGCCCAGAGTGGGGAATGGCCTCCTAGTCAAAAGACAAACTGGACAATTGTCTCAGCAAATGACAAAGAACAGGTGCATGCTGGTTTCCTAAAATCTCCCTTCTGGTTGACCTCTTTGCTGCTCTTGCCCCCAGGAGACACTAGCCACCATTCCCACTTTCAGACTTTGCCTGCTGCCAGAGCCGCTTTATCTCATTAGCCAAGGCCACGGGGCCCACAGGCCACAAAGGGCTGAAGGCTTTTCATGGGTTTATGAAAATGGTGAAATTTGGAAAAGTAATTACTGACCCTGGCATATAAAAATTTCAAAATCAAAATTAATATGTGTGTGATTAAATATCTAAAAATATACTACGTCAATGGTTCAGCTGCAACTCGGGTTTTACTTATATAAAATTCACTCTAAATGTGGGTGGATTTTGATGGGGTGAGGGCAGGCATGTGCAGTCAGAGGGCCTGGGGCACTCATTCACCTCTGCTTGGTGCATGCCAGTGGTTCTCCATCCTGTGCTTGACAGACCAATGAATAAAAGAGTCAGAGATCATTTTGAGTGGTGGACTTAATTTCCCCAAAACAATCCTGACCCTAACCTGCTGACCCTTTAAGAGCTGTGCATCTCTGAGTCACGTTGCCTTCACGGCACCAGCCTCTGATGGTTGAAGTTGGAGGAACCACAAATTTGGGTGCCTGATTCATAGAATGATACATCAATTGACCAAGAAAGAGAATGTAAAACAAAAGCAGGGGCCTAATGCTGGAACCTCTCTTTGCAGACACATGTGATATTGTGGCTATAAGTATCTTTTTGGTTAAGAGGAATAATCTCTTGTTCATGTGATAAGTGTCCAAGGCTTATTGGCTCTGCTCCTGCAGACCTGTAAGAGGAGAGGTGAACTCACAGTGTCCAGAGGGCTAGGACTGGCCAAACAATGCATTCTACCTGATCCTCCATTACATGGGCCATGAACAGACATGACCAGGAACAGAATGTGGGTATCGAGGGCCACTGACCTCTAGGTCTGTTAGCCTGGCCTCTGTAGGAGGACCAGCTGTGTGTCCTGCAAACCAGAGGACTTCAGGATTGCTGTGTATTACAACCTGCCGCCTCCGCTGGATACACCCACATGCGCTCATGGGAGGCACTTGCCACCTTCCTCCTCCTCCTCACCCACCTCACTTCTTGCCTGAACTGATAATAGGCATCCCGTGGCCATCCTAGTGTGCGTTCCCCTCTGCCATCTGCCACACCCACAGGGGAATGCTTAGGGACATCTGACTTCAGGGGCAGGACACAGTGTCAGGGGGGCCTCGGATGTGAGCCAACCAGTTCTTCTGCAGCTTTAACGCATTACATCCTGTGTTTTGTGACCTACCTGATTCTGAGTGTGTCTAAGCAGGTTGGAAGATACTTGTCAAACAGAATGGTTAGGTTGGCTCGCTCTGTCCGGATTTCCCTCTTGTCGATCCAGCTGCTCACTGCAGGGTTCCACCCCAGGTCTGCTGGGTTGATGTACAGGATCCCTGGGAGCACAGAGAATATTGCTCAGTGAGTTTTCCACAGGTGTCACTATAGTCTTCACCCCAGAGTTGTTTTCTCTGTTTAGAAAACATACAGAACACTGGACTTCAAAAGAACGGAGATCTGGCTGATGACTTTGGGGCGAGCGCGTTTGCTCTTGGGGCCAGCTCTGGACTGAGAACAGCTGGTGGAAAGCAGTGTTGGCAAGGATCTTAAGGCCAACTCTAGGCTCAAGAAGAGAGAAGGCTATGCCATTAGGCATACTTGGCACGGTGTAGAAATGTGTGGCAGGTCAAATGGTGGGACCTGAAAGGATCTGTCCATGTCCTAACCCTGGGACCCTGGGAACACAATCCTATGTTGAAAAAGGACATTTGCAGGTGTAATTCAGGATCTTGAGATGAGATCATCCTGGATTATCTAGGTTGAACATGTGCAAGTCCTTCTAAGAGACAGCGGAGGAAAGGCACACACAGAGAAGGCCACGTGAAGATGGAGGCAGGGCCTGGAGTCACAGGCCACAAGCCAAGGAGTGCCTCAGCCAGACTGTGTGAGGAAGGGTGCTCCCCTGAAGCCTTCAGAGGGAAGGCAGCTGGCCTGAAACTTTGATTTCGGATGTCTGACTTGCAAAAGAAAGAGAGAATAAATTACTGCTTTTTGCAAAGCCACCAAGGTTGTGATTTGTTACAGTGCTCCTTGGAAATGAATAGGCTGGGAGAGGCAAGTCTCTTGGGCCTTGTTCACAACCTCAGCACAGGTCCCTGCAAGGGAATCTGTCACGATGGTGGAGATCTCTTTACCCTCTAGCCTGTCAATAAATTTGGCCTTGGTGTTAGAGGAAAGTTAAGGCATAAAGTTGTTATCTTCCACTAGGATGTCGTGAGAGTCACAAAGCTTGTCACCTCCACTGTCACGGAGGCGAGCACTGGCTTGAAAGCAGCCTAATTTGAGGCACTTGTGTACAGTTGTCCAGCCCAGGGGCCATTCCCCTTCCCTACCATACATTTCTGAATTAGGAGGGTCACAGGGCCCCGGCCTGAGAGTGCTTGCTCACACTCATGGATGTGGATTGGGGCTGAGGATTGGCTGGTGGGTGCCTGGCTCCCTTTGGGAGCTTCCTGCAATGCCAGCCAGGTCCTGTGTGATGCTGGAGGTGCCTGTTTTCAGCCAAGCAGTTCTGTGGTTTTGTCCTTTCTCATGCCATACCTGCTCTGGAGACGGTGGCTGGGATAGCCATGTGCAGGTGGCTGATCTCAAAGAGGATCCACATCGTGGGATTCAGAGGGATCCTCTCATTGCCAGCCAGGGTCAGCACCTGGAAACAATGGGGGGGACAACAGGTGGGGAGGAGTTAGGGCGCATGGCCAGCTGGTGGGGATTTGCTGGATTTCTCCTGTAAGAATTACAGATGATTGCTTTCTTCTTTGTGATTACATGTGTTTTCTAAATTTTCTACAACAATCCTCTCTCTCTCCTCTCTCCACTCCCACCCGTGTGTATACCGAGTCAGGAAATAAGTTACCTAAAAAACTTACATTGATGTCAGTGATTTGAATGAATTAGGCCATACTGGAATAATAAGATTATTAAAGGAAAAAAGCTTAGGCTTCTTATTACTACTGTGTCTCTTTAGGTCATCCTTCTGGGAGAACATACATTTGTTCTAATAATCCTATAAATGTAGAAACCATTGTAACACTTCTAATATGGATGTACTTTCTGAGCAAGTTTAGGAGCAGCCACCAGCTCAATAGCTAGTTTATTGGCACTGTTAGTCTTCATTGCTTATAAAAAATAAAAATATAAAGGGAGGGATAAGGGAAATAAGGGGTATTACGATTAGCACACATAATATAGGGGGGGCATGGGGAAGGCAGTATAGCACAGAGAAGACAAGTAGTGACTCTATAGCATCTTACTATGCTGATGGACAGTGACTATAAAGGGGTATGTGGTGGGGACTTGATATGGGGGGAATCTAGTAACCACAATGGTGCTCATGTAATTGTATATTAATGATACCAAAATAAAACAAAATAAAAATATTTTTTTCCATGGATAAAGAGTGTCACCATTGAGAATGTCTGACAGGCTCAGAATATTTCTGATCTTTAGTTTCCTTATTTGGAAAGAAAAAACAAAGATTGGAAGAGATGATTTAAGACTCCTTTCAGCTCTAAATATTAAATTAATCTACATGCAGATTTTATGGTGCATGAAATAAATCAGACAGAGAAAGAAAAATACTATATGATCTCATGTATATATGGAATCTAAAAGAAACAAAATCATAGAAACAGAATAGATCAGTGGTTGCCAGGGTTGGGGGTGATGAGGTGGGTGGAGGAAATGGATGGAGGTCAAAAGTTACAAACTTCTAGTTATGAGATAAATCTACAATGTAATGTACAGCATGATGGCTATAGTTAATACTGTATTGCATATTTGAAAGTTGCTAAGAGAGTAGATCTTAGCACTTAAAAGCTCTCAAAAACAACAACAAAAAGATGATCAGATGAGGTGATGGAGGTGTTAACTAACCTTATTGTGGTAATCATTTCAAAATATATGCATACTTCAAATCATCACATTGTATACCTTAAATTTACACAATGTTCTATGTCAATTATATCTCCATAAGCTGGAATAGATTTAAAAAAAATAAAGACACTGGTAATAATTCTGTACTCAGGGCTACCCTGTGTGGAATTGAGATTTCCAAATGTGCCTGGGGTACAGGTTTCATAGATGAGTAGGGATGATGCAGACTCCCCCTCTCCACTGATACCTTGTTGTCGTCCATGACAGTGTTGAGAGACTCTATCCACGTTGGATCTATGTCGCCATCCAGTAAGATCCACTTGGGCCCATCATGGGTGATGTTGGCAAGCTCCCGCATGATGGAAGAGAACAATCCTAAAAGGAACCACGGATAATTTATTTTCCATTTCACCACCAATCTTCTTTCTCTCAGCACAGCCTTTCCTTATTAGCTACAGAAGGTGTAAATAGAAAGGCAGGTCAGAACTGGTTTTGTATTTTTACCAAGATTTGACAGTGCCATGAGGCAACTCCCACTCTCTCTCTGCTCCAGTCTGACTTTTAGTAAGAACAGCTACACAAAACAACAATGCCTGATAGTACTGGCTTTTTATGTGACAAGGGACTCAGCAAATTATTTCAACAGGCAACTGTGACATGATGGAATTACATAAAACCTTTTTAGGTAAGTTTTCATCCTTTGTAATTGCAGACCAGGGAAATCTTGTCAAATGCAGACTTTGAGAAAAGGCTGAATGTGATTTAAACTGGCATTACAGGAAATTTATATCTTCATTAGGATAGAATTGATTTTTATGAGACCAAGCTTCCCCAATCAATAATATGGTATGTCTTTTCATTTATTCAAATATTGTTTTATGTTCCTAAATACAATTTTATAGCATTTTCAGTGTATCACTTTGGCTAAATATATTCCTAAACATTTCATAGTTTTTATTGCTATTGTGAATGGGACCATTTTTTTTGTACTTCCATTTTTAGCTGGCTACTGCTAGTATAGAGAAAAGCTATCAAATTTTGTATATTTAGTTTATACTTAGTTACCTTTAATAAATGTTCTTATTAATTCTAGTGATTTTTCAATAATACCTCTTGACTTCTTTAGGCATAAAGTTTTATCAGCAAAATAATGATTTTTCTACATTCTTCCAATTTATACCACATATTCCATTATCTTGTCTTACTGCATCTTCTAGAATCCCACCAATCAACCCTAACTAATAATATTGGAATATGTCTCTCTCCCTGACTTATTCCAGATTTCAATGAAAATGGTTTTACTTTCTCATCATTAAGAATGCTTTCTTTTTCCTTTTGACTTTAGGTTAAGAGTATTTATTATATTTAAGGGAGTCCTTCTGTAGGATCTGAAGAATCAAAAGTTAGCATAAGTACAGCCATCTTAAAGGCTTAAATACCACCCCCTAACCTAGAAGGAGGAAAATTATTAGAATCTTGAAAAACAAGTTAGTCAGCCAGTGTTAAATGTAGTGACCTTTAATTAGCTGACCTCAAATCAGTTAATCATACACACCAAGCTTATCTTACTAGAACCACCCTAAACATTCCGAAGGTAATCTTATCTAACCAGACCCCAGGATGTGGCCCCAGGCAAAGATTTATGTGTCTATGAAAAAACACTGTATTGTGATTGTGGAAAATGTTGCCCCCTTTGAAAATGCTATAAAACCTTCTGGCTTTGTGTGCTCAGGGTCCTCATTGAGACCCGCTGCATCGGGCTGACTTGGACCCCAGCTAGTTGGCTTCTGAATAAATTCCTCTTGCTTGTTGCATCAAGAAACGTCTTTGGTGAGTGACTTGGGGCGGCGCCTTCCTCAGGGGAATCCAACACTTCTATTTCTATTTTACTTAGAATTTTAAAAAAATTAGGAGTGGCCAGTGAGTTTTTAGCATCTGCTGATTGACCAAATGATTTACACCCTTAATTTTTCAATGCTTTAATTAATACTTTAAAATAAGTAATTAATACTTATATACTTAAATACTTAATAAGTATTTAAAAATACTTAGAAAAATAATTAATACTTTAAAAAACACTCTAAAAATAATCAATGTAACCCTACATTCCTAGAGTAGATTCTACTTGGTCAAAGTATATTATTCTTTTGAGATAGTGTTTGTCTCCCCTGAGGGTGTCAGCCCCAGGCAAGTTCACTCTGGATTTGGTGAGAAGGAAAAGTGACAATGGAATGTTCTTGGGGTAAAAGGGTTTATAGCCAGCTTTATTCTCATGGTGGCAGGTCAAGCTCTAGAATCCTGTCTGCCTGAGGGCAGTCTGCATACAGCAGGCTAGTCTCTACCTCCCCACCTCTCCACGACCTTGCAGCCACACAGCCCCAGAGCACTGGGTGGAGCTCCTTACATTGAGTCACTAATATCTCATTGCCCACAGGTGTGCAAGTCAGCACCTACCAGCACTGCTCATGCTCAGTGGGCAAGCAAACCAAGGTCAGGTGAGAATCCTGGCCATGGAACTTCCATTTTCTCTACAGTGTTGGATTCTATTTACTGATATTTTATCATGAATTTCTGAATCTACATTACTAAGTGAAATTAGGCTCTTGTTTTTGGTTCTACAGAAAAGTTGATATCAAGTTTATTCTGGCTTCATAAAATGAATTGAGGGAAGTCCTTTTTATGATTTTGGAATTATCTTTTCTTGTTCTGGCTATATTTTCAAATTTTCCTCTTTATTAGTTAACTCATTTTCTACTTCATTTTGAGTAAATCTTTTAACATTATACTTTACCAGTGGACCATTTTATTTCTGATTTTTGTATGTGTCATCTAAGTATTCTCTTCTATTTTAATCTTGTCTGTATCTGTTACATCTTCTTTCTCCTTCCCTATGATACAATTTTACTTTTTTTTTTCCCATTAATCATGCTCACAATGGACTTACATTTACTTATCATTCCTATGGTTTTCTTTGCTTCTTTCCACCAATTTTAGCTTTTATCTGCATTGTTTCTTCTTCCCAATTTTCTCCAGGTTTAGTTTATTATTCTTTGAATAATTAGGATGGATAATGACTTCCTTCATTTCTCATCTACCTTGTAAAATAGAGTTTAGAGTTCTTCCTTATTGGCTTTAGATATGTCCTATAGGTTTTGATGAAGTGTTTTTCTTTCTATTGCTTCCTACAGGGATTGCAATTTAATTTTCCCTTTAATCCAAGGATTAAGTGAGCATTTCTTGATCTGCAAGTGGTAACATTATTTTTGGTCATTTCCTTGCTATTTGTTTCTAATTCTATTGCATTATTATTAGAAATTGTGGCCTCTGCATTAACACTTTTGAATTCATTCTGGTTTGCTTTGATCCCAATGAAACTCTAAATTTTTGGAAATGTTCCATGAACCTACCAAGAAAGGAATATTTTCTATTTGTAAGATGCAAAGTTATATAACTATGTGTTATACTGAGTTTGATGATATATTTCCCACTTCTATGTCTATACTTATTTTTCTGTCTACTGGATCTAATACTGAAAAAGATGCATTAATATAATACACTATATTACTGTTTTATTAAGTGGTTCTGAGACATTTAATAAAGTCATACTCCATTTACTTGGAAGTTCTCTTGTTTAGTGAATACAGATTTATGATTATTAAATTTTGTCAGATTTTCAACATTTAATGAACACATTAATAAAACTTTAATTAAAATTGAAACACCACTTGAAGTTTGGATTATATTATGTGAGTTTAAATCTGATATGGAATAGGAAGTACTTGAGACTAGCCAGGAAAATTACAAGAGAGCATTGAGGAGGACCCTACCTTATCAGACATTAAAATGTTATAAAATGTGACTAAAATAGAATGGCATTAGATAAATAGGTGAGTGGAACAAAGTAGAAAACCCAGTTAGATCTCAGTGTATTTGACAAGCTGGTGTTTAAATTTAGAGGGAAAGGATACTTTACTTAATAAATGTTGCTGCACATTAATTTAAATTATCCACCTGGAAGGAAATAAAATTGATTCTGTACCTTACCTCATACCAAGCCCCAAAATAAATTCCAGATGGATAAAAATGTAAACATAAAAAGAATCTCTAGGACCAAATTTATGATACCAAATGTACAGCTGAAGGGTAGAAAGGGTTATAAACTATGTAACAATTCCACATTCTAAAAAAACTAGATGGACATAATTTCCTACTCTAAAAAGTATATGGTAAATATGCCATGAAGTGTGTGCAGAAAAATGGCAAATAGGGAATAACCATTAGCAATGCCTACAACAGATAAAGGGTTAATCGCTTTGACGTATAAAGAACTGTACAAACTGATAAGAAAATAATAAGGGGGAGTCAAATCACAGAGGAGCCAATTACTAAGACCAGTAACAAGGAAGAGATGTTAAGCCTCATTAATAGTCACTGAAATAAAAACTAGAGATGCTACTACCCTTATTCTAGGTCTCTGACTGAAGGCTCTAAATTAGGATCCCAGGCAGTTTGACCCTGATGTAGTCAGACATGGAGACATGAGGAGGGATCCAAGATGTCCTCATTCATTTCTGAAACATCAGTTTTAGAAAGAGATCATATCCATTCACAGAGTTGTCTTCTCTTTCTTTTCTGCTCACACCCAGTGATAATAGACCCTTTTTCAACATCCGCCCGTTGCTGATGGTAAGGTCAGCAATGAGTGAACAAAGGTTTGGAACCCTCAGGATCGTTGAAGAGACCAGGGTTCTAGGGCCCTCCTGAGATGCATGATGGTGAATGTCCCCTTTGGCAGCTTCCCCATCTCTCCTGGGGCTGTGCCCTCTGTGGAATGCCACACTGCACTGCTCCCTAAGGAATGGGCTGTGGGCTTCCCTATCACACCCATGTCTTAAACCCACTGCCTGGCTAGGGACTCTGTGACTGTGCTCCAGAATCACAGAACTGCAACTGGGAATGCCTGGTGGCCTCATTCTCTGTGAGTGCCCCCTTTCAAGGGGCAGCTGCAAAGTCCCCAAGCAAAGAGACTACCCCAAAGGCTAGGTTCCCCTCCAAGCCAAAGGGTTTCTTCCTTTCCTTGATTCTCTCTTCACTTCCTTCTCCCATCCCAAAAAGACCAGCTAAGCATTCTCTCCTCTGCAGCTCTTCTCACGATGTTCACACCTGCTTGAGGGCCTCTGAGGGTAGTGGGGACTTTCCCCCAGAGGTATCCTGCTCTTACCATCCTTCCATTCTCGTGTGGCTGGATTAATGATGCCGAAGAGCTCTTCATTTGTGACAGCTTTGGGGTTGAGGTCGGTCCAGACGGGGCGGCATTTCATGATCTGATAGGTCTTGTGCAAGGACCTCAGCACCTGGGACTTGCCAGCACTGGCACTGTCCACCATGAACACTGAGTGCTGCACTGCCAGGAGCTCCTCCAGCTGGACCACCTGGAGGAACACAGCACTCAGCCAGAGGGACCTGTCACTCACCTACTCCCCACAGCTCTTCTGTGGGCCAGGCTGGTGTCTGGAGTGAGACCGATATCAACAGAAGAAGGGCTACTCCCCTCAAGATGGAATGGGTTCTAACCTCAGGAGCAACATGATTGCGGTACTCATTCATCATTCAATCATATAATTTATTAGTCACCCACTAGGTGCTTGAGAGTGCACCAGGTTCAGGGCATTCAGAGATGACCGTCCTGCTCGGCATGATCCCAGAGTCTGATGGAGCAGCAAGTCATGTGGACATGACAAGTGATAATAATGGAAGGTAAGGTGGTGGGGCTGCTCTGGCTGTTGAAAGGAGAGTGTATTATATTCCTAGACTTTTTTCAACAACAATTACTGATTCCCTGCTACTGGAAAAACTTAAAATTGCTTTCTAGTTCCATCAAATTTTGTTCATTTCAGTGGTGTTGAGATATAACCCAAGTACCATAAAATTTACCTTTTAAAAGTATAAAATTCAAACCTTTTGAGCATAATCCCAGGATTATACGACCATCACCACTCTCCAATTTTAGGACCTCTTTATCACCCGAAAAGGAAAAAAAGATGTACATACTCATTGCTGGTCACACCTATCTGCCCATTGCTGCCTCAGCTTGTGCAACCCGTGAAGTATACTCTGCCTCTATAAATCTGACTATTCTGGACATTTCCTATAAATAGATTAATTAAATATGTGGTATTTTGTGAATGGCCTCTTACAGCGTTTTCAAGGCCCACCCACACTGTAGCATGTACCAGTTACTTCATTCCTCTTTATAGCTGAATAAAATTCCACTCCATAGGTAAACCACATTTTGTTTGTCCACTTATCAACTGATGAATGGGTTATTTCTACTCTCTGACTGCTACTAATCTGCCAACTTTTGACGGTATCTTCTGTAAGATAAATATATAAGGACACTTATGCTTACTTTTACTCGTCCTTGTCCTCTCCATCACCTCTCTTCTGCCAGACCCATTATTCTCTTATGTTGCCATGTTTGGTAATATTTATATTCTGTTCTGTACTTATATTTAGACCTTCTATATTTCCCATGATTATAAGAGTTGAAGACCAATAGTGGCTTACTTTTATGATTGTAGATATTTTTCACTACATTGTGTTCTCTGTGGATTTAGAGTTGTGATGACAGAAGTTATTCTAAGTATCAGTCCAAGACACACGCGCCACTTGCTGGCGATCACTTCTATTGCTATGAAAAGGTAGAAGAACCTGGTCCAGTCCAAAATCACTCAAACAATGCCAGAGAGAGGGCTTGGTGAGATAGATATACCCAAACATCTTGAAAAAGAATTCAAAATAAAAGTCATAACCATGCTGATAGATCTGCAGAGAAATATGCAAGAGCTAAGGGATGAAGTCTGGAGGGAGAAATGAAACAATCAATAGAAGGACTTAAAAGCAGACTAGATGAGGTGCAAGAGACTATGGAATAGAATGGAATAGAAATCAGAGGACAGGAATACAGAGAAGGTGAGGCAGAGAGATATAAAAGGATCTTTAGGAATGAAAGAATATTAAGAAAACTGTGTGACCAATCCAAATGGAATAATATTCGCATCACAGGGGTACCAGAAAGAGAAGAGAGAGAAAAAGGGATAGAAAGTGTCTTTGAATAAATGATTGCTGAAAACTTTCCCAAACTGGGGGAGGAAATAGTCTCTCAGACCATGAAGCCCACAGATCTTCCAACACAAGGGACCCAAGGAGGACAACACCAAAACATATAATCATTAAAATGGCAAACATCAAAGACAAGGACAGAGCATTAAAGGCAGCCAGAGAGGGGAAAAAAGATCACCTACAAAGGAAAACCCATCAGGCTATCATCAGACTTCTCAATAGAAACCTTACAAGCCAGAAGAGACTGGCATGATATAATTAATGCAATGAAACAGAAGGGCCTTGAACCAAGAATACTGTATCCAGCATGATTATCATTTAAATTTGAAGGAGGGATTAAACAATTTTCAGAGAAGCAAAAGTTGAGGGAATTTGCCTCCCACAAACCACCCCTACAGGGTATTCTAAAGGGAATGCTCTAAATGGAAGCACTCCTAAGGCTAAATAGATGTCACCAGAGAAAATAAAATCACAGCAAAGAAAGCAGATCAGCCAAATACTAACTACAGGCAAAAAATAAAATCAACTATTCATAAAAGTAGTCAAAGGAAACACAAAAGAGTACAGAATAAAAGACCTAACACACAAAGAATGGAGGAAGAAGAATAAGAAGGGAGAGAAATAAAGAACCATCACACTGTGTTTATAATAGCTTAATAAGAGAGTTAGGTTAGACAGTTAGATAGTAAAGAAGCTACCTTGAACCTTCGGTAACCATGAATCCAAAGCCTGCAATGGCAATAAGTACATATCTTTCTATAATCACCCTAAATTTAAATGGACTGAATGCACCAATCAAAAGACACAGAGTAATAGAATGGATAAAAAAGCAAGACCCATCTATATGCTGCCTACAAGAGACTCACCTCAAACCCAAAGACATGCACAGACTAAAAGTCAAGGGATGGGAAAAGATATTTCAAGCAAACAACAAGGAGTAATAAGCAGGTGTTGCAGTACTTGTATCAGACAAAATAGACTTCAAAACAAAGAAAGTAACAAGAGATAAAGAAGGACATTACATAATGATAAAGGGGGCAGTCCAACAAGACGATATAACCATTATAAATATCTATGCACCCAATACAGGAGCACCAACATATGTGAAACAATACTAACAGAATGCATTCATTCTAGGAGACTTCAACATACCACTCACTCCAAAGGACAGATCAACCAGACAGAAAATAAGTAAGGACACAGAGTCACTGAACAACACACTAGAACAGACAGAACTAACAGACATCTACAGAACTCTATACCCAAAGCAGCAGGATACACATTCTTCTCAAGTGCACATGGAACATTTTCCAGAATAGACCACATACTAGGCTACATGAAGAGCCTCAAAATTAAAAAATATTGAAATTCTACCAACCAACTTCTCAGATCACAAAGGTATAAAACTAGAAATAAATTGTACAAAGAAAACAAAAAGGCTCATGAACACATGGAGGCTTAAGAACATGCTTCTAAATAATCAACGGATCAATGACCAAATTAAAACAGAAATCAAGCAATACATGGAGACAAATAACAACAGCATAAAGCGCCAACTTCTGTGGGATGCAGCAAAGACAGTTCTAAGGGGAAAGTATATTAGCAATCCAGGCCTATTTAAAGAAGGAAGAACAATCTCAAATGAGTAGTCTAAAGTCACAATTACTGAAACTGGAAAAAGAAGAACAAATGAGGCCTAAAGTCAGCAGAAGGAGGGACATAATAAAGATCAGGGAAGAAATAAATAAAATTGAGAAGAAGAATAAAACAACAGAAAAAAAATCAATGAAACCAAGAGCTGGTTCTTTGAGAAAATAAACAAAATAGAAAAACACCTAGCCAGACTTATTAAGAGAAAAAGAATTTACACACATAAACAGAATCAGAAATGAAAAAGGAAAAATCATGACAGACCCCACAGAAATACAAAGAATTATGAGAGAATACTATGAAAATCTATATGCTAACAAACTGGATAACCAAGAAGAAATGGACAACTTCCTAGAAAAATACAATCTTCCAAGACTGACCCAAGTAGAAAACAAAATCTAAACAGACCAATTACCAACAATGAAATTCAGTCGGTAATCAAAAAACTATGCAAGAACAAAACCCCTGATCCAGATGGATTCACTGCTGAATTTTATCAGACATTGAAAGAAGATATAATGCCCAATCTCCATAAAGTTTTCCAATAAATAGAAGAGGAGGGAATACTTCCAAACTCATTCTATGAAGTCAGCATCACTCTAATACCAAAATCAGGCAAAGACCCCACCAAAAAAAAAAATTACAGACCAATATCCCTGATGAACATACATGCAAAAATAATCAACAAAATATTAGCAAACTGAGTTTAAAAATACATCAAGAGGATCATATGCCATGATTAAGTGGAATTCATCTCTGGGATGCAAGGATGGTACAACATTCGAAAATCCATCAATATCACCCACCACATCAACAAAAAAAAGGACAAAAACCACAGAATCATCTCCATAGATGGTGAAAAAGCATTCAACAAAATTCAATATCCATTCATGATAAAAACTCTCAACAAAATGGGTATACAGGGCAAGTACCTCAACATAATAAAGGCCATATATGACAAATGCACAGCCTACTTCATACTTAACAGTAAGAGGCTGAAAGCTTTTCACCTAAGATCACAAACAAGACAGGGATGTCCACTCTCCCCCCTGTTATAAAAAAGAAAAGAGAATGTGGGCTAACTGACAAATCTGTGGAAAGGGAGGATCAGATTCTCAATAAGAAAAAAAAATGGAGAAAATGGGAAAGGAGGGTCATCTTGCCCCAGCCAACTCCCAGATTATCTGGGAAGATGTGGACTGTCCTGATCCTAAGATATCAGCCCCATGACCTGCATCTTAGGAACCACATCAGATTTAATTCATCTCTGGGGTGGGGGCACCTTTTGGGCTCAGAGCCTTTAAGAGGAAACCCTCAGTCTGGCATGCAAGGTCTTCTGTATTATGGTCCACAGTATCTTTTCAGTCCTATTGCCCACCCACTACCCCAATACCTTTTCTCAGCAACACTGGAGCTCTCTCTGCTGCTGTACAATCTCTATGGTTCCACATCTACCCTTTTGCTGAGCCTTTCCCTCTACCTGGCAGACCCTCCTGTCCTTCTCTAACTTTAAAAAGTCTATCCAGTGAACTTGGGAGGAGAGACATTGGGTGTAGCTATGAGCCTATCGGTGAAAACAGTTACAGGTGCAGAGGACCAGGTGATGTCTTGCTTCCTTCTGTAAAATGTGGTCTCAGAAATGAAAGCAGATACCAATTTGCGATTCTATTTATACGTCACCAGGGCTTAATCCCAACCAGTGAAGTATTGTGTGCTTAGAAGCACCTCCTG
This sequence comes from Manis javanica, assembly GCF_040802235.1. Taxonomy (NCBI): domain Eukaryota; kingdom Metazoa; phylum Chordata; class Mammalia; order Pholidota; family Manidae; genus Manis; species Manis javanica. The sequence goes on along the minus strand of NC_133159.1, from coordinate 115,987,287 downwards.
AGGTGGAGTAGAAGTAACCTGCCCCCAGACTGTTTGTTCCCCAAGGGGGAGCACCCTCTGTCCTGTGAAATAACTTAGTGGCTTATGTTGGAAAAGTAACGGCATTCCAGTTTCCTCCTCTGTAAAGTCCTTCATCTGCATCATTAGCTGAATATGTTGTGGGGATCAAATGTGATACTGAATATAAAAACACTTATAAACACTGAAGTGATAGTCATATGATTTCTAAAGATAGTATTGTACAAGAAAAAAAAATCTCTCCATGTCCCTACACCCTAGGACCCTCCTTTGTGGCACTTGTCACATCTCACTCCACGGCCCAGCTATTTGTGTGCAGGTACTTCTGGAACTACATGTATGTATCGTGAAAATGTTACTTTCTACAAAATTGCTCAGTAAAAGTAATAGACTTCTGGAGAAAGGGGACTGGGGCAGACCATTCAACATGTACAGAACTTTATATCTGAAGCCCTAAAAACTCAACAGTATATCCTAATCCCAATAAAAATGTCAGCACAATTAAATCACAAGAGCACTTGCACCTTGCCCCATGTTGGTCAATCCTTCGCAGCACAAAATCTGGGGGCCTGTGCTTCCTTTTTAAGGAGGTAGGTCATGGGTATATTCACTCCTAATAAAGGTCATTTGGATCACAACTAAAGATCTGCTCTGGATGAACACTTCTTCATTAATCTACAGTTTTAACCCAACAGGGAAATGCCTTCACCTTCCCTCAGCCTCCCCAGAAAATGTAAACACCACCATGGTTCCAATAGCCAACTGGTCACCCTTGCACTAAAGTTAACATTTTTTTTGAAGTCTTTATTTACTGCCAAATGTATTCATTTTCTAATGCTGCTGTAACAAACCACTGCAAATTTAATGACTTAAAGCAACACAAGTTTCTTAAGAGTTTAGGTGGTCAGAAATCTAAAATGGGTCTCACTGGGCTGAAACCAAGGTGTTGATAGGACTGGATCCTTCTGAAAGATCTGTGGAAGAATCTGTTTGTTTTGTTTTGTTTTTACTTTTTCCACCTTCTAGAGGCTGCTCCATTCCTGGCCTGTGGCCCCTTCTTCCCTCTAAAAGCCCCCAATGGCTGATCAAGTCTCTTTCCTGTGGTGTCACTCTGACATTCATTCTGCTTAATTTTATAGACCATTGTGATTATATTGGGCCGCCCAGGTAACTCAGGGTCATCTCATCTCCAGGTCAGTTTATTAGCAGCCTTAATTCCGTCTGTGACCTTTGCCATGTAGCAAATTCACAGAGCCTGGGAATTAGGATGTGGACACCTTGCAGGAGGGTATATCAGTCTTCTTAACACTAGGAATTTTTTAATTGTAAGAAAGCTTGCTCCTGATCACTTCAAAACATTTATAAGATCAGAAAAATGCAGAGGAATCAACGTGACTTACACATTGTACCATCACCCCTCTATAACCATGTAGAAGTAATTCACAGGAAGGCAACAAGTGCTGTAGCACAACGGATGTGTCTTCTTCCTTTCATTAGATCATCAGCTCCCTGATGGTAGGGGCTCTGTCTTTCTCTTGCATTCCCCACCACTCATTCCACACTGTGAGTGCCCTAATAAAGAGCTCTTGAACTGGGTTATTACTAAATTGATACACATTTGTACATCTAAAGTACCCCTTGGATTGAGAATGAAGGAAACCAATCACCCAAGGAAAGGACCAAGAGACAAAGAAATTTTGGGAGGGAAAACCCCATGTACCTTGAGCACAAAGTTGTCTTCAGCCTGGAGCTTCAGATCCACCACCGCCTTCCTAACCAAACCTTCAAAGTTGAGGTCTCTCCTCCAAGGGACGTCCAGGGCCCCAATCAGGCCCATGAACACTGGCATGTCATCAGTCACAATCTTGGGGATGTTGAAGTCTCGCAAGGAGCGCATCAGGACTTGGTCCTCAGGCCGGTCAGAGTCCCCTCGCTTCAGGGATCCTGCCACCACCAGCACAGACTTGATGGCCTGCAGGCCCCAGTCGTAGTGATCCTGTGGGATGGCAGCACAGGTTAGACCAGGGCTGTGGGCTGCAGAACACCATGAACTTGGGCTGGTGTCTGCAAAGTTATAGATATCCCATCAGGATTATGTCACTTCTGGGGCCAAGATAGAGGCACAGGAAAAGACCAGTGATGTAGAAGATTCTGATCACAGGATCCTCACTCCTGGTCTGGCATTAGTTTTCCAGCTATGATGACAATAACACAGATGCAGAACATACAGGGGCTGGAGGTCAGGGAAACTAAACAGAACCACTTCCAAACCTGTCTAGCTACTCCTTGTACATCCAGTGGGTGGAAGGGTTATAAAGAAGGGAACTTGTTGGCTCTTAGAAATGGCCAAGGCTGAACTCGCACACTCCACCCTGGAGGCCTTCAAACACTCTGAGAAAGGAATTCCCCCAAAAACAGTTGCTTAAAAATTCTGTCAAAAGTAAAACTCACTGGTCACAAGTCCTGACAGTAGATGCCAGGGGAGAGTGAGCCATACTGCTGACACCACGTGTACGAGCAGCGTGGTAGGGGAAGTGTGTAGTACAGAGCAGAGCCTGCACTCAGGCAGAACTAGATTCAAGTCCCCACTCTGCTCCTTGCTTCATAGCAGATCATTATTTAATGAGAGCTGTGACACATGCTGCAATTCACTGTGCAAGGAAGACAGGGGACAAGGTGGCTCTGCCCCAAACTGTGAGTGCCCTACCTCAGCCTGTGGATAACCTGGTTCTTCTGGCCTGGGCTGCACTTCTTTCTCATCTGTGCTTCACTGAATTCTATGCCGTCAGGACTTTAATGTTGTTTCTTCACGGAAGTCTGCTCCTCCGCCTATTACAGCAGCCATGTCTTTGTCCTTCAATGCACACTGAGATTAGGGAAGGCCAGTGCAGGGCTGTGAAAGTAGGTGGGAGGCAGAGCCCCACACAGTCTTTTAAGGGTGTGATCAGGATACTGGTCTTTATTCTAAAACCAGTGAGAAGCATTTTTAAGTGATCACTTTAGCTGGTGGCTAAAGAATGGGCTCGAGGAACTGGAGCAGAGGTAGAGAAACTTGCAGAGAAGCAGTTCCAAGAGTTTAAGCCAGAGACGTGGGTGCTTGGAACTAAAGGGGTAGAGAGAATATGAGACACATGTGAGAAATATCCAGGGGGTAAAATGCACAACAGCTCATTCATTATAAGAGGTAGGGCTGAGGAAGAGGCACAGGTTGAGGATAACCTGCAGTGTTCTGGAATTAACAAGTGAGTAAATGATGGTTCCTGGTACTGAAGTGGGGAATTCAGGAGAAGTAGGCTTGGGGTGGGGGGCTGGCATGAAGAGCAGCTTCAGATGCTCAGCTGGAGGTGGTTATGCGCCTTGGACAGATTTCACAGGGCTGAGAGAGCCCATATTGTGGTGGCAAATGGGATCCAAGCCAGAGACCCCCAAACTGTAGAGGGGCTGTGGGAGCAGCCCAGGGAAGCCTGATGGTTGTCCTTCCCGGCAAGAAATTCTCCCCTGAAGGCTTAGACTTAGAGGTGCTCAGTCATGTTTAAAGGTGCTATTCCTGCCGGGGGACCTGCCATAGGTCCTTCTTGTCCTTTTAAGGACAAGCGGCAGTGAGAAGCGGGGATCCTTACTGCTTAACTCTCTCTTTCCAACCCTCTCCCCATATCATGCCCCTTCAGATAAAGACCATTGCCTCCAAGGGTTTTGTTTGCCACTGCAGGATTTCTCTTGGGACACTGGATCTATAAGGTGTTGCTAAGTATTCTTTCAGAAAATGGAGTTCCGCAACCAAATCATTTAAAAATGCTGGGCTAAGAAAATGAACACAGATCTTTATTATAGAAGTGTTCAGAGCTTTTAATAAGCTGAGCACAGAGTGAGTGTCCTTGAGAACGCTCTAACATTTGCCTAACATCCTGGCCCCAGAACCGGTCCAGAGCTGGGGCAATCACATAGGAGCGGTGAGCAGTCTAGCTAGGGAATGCACCTGTTTGGAGAGAAGCTCTTTGCACAACTGGTAGAGAGTGATGAATTTTCTGGCTAATAACTGGGCTTCAATGAATCCTTCTGCCACCAACATGATCTCACAGATCAACTCAAAGTTGGGAACAACCATCACACAAGGCCTGCATACAAGGACACAGAGAGCCAATTAGGTTTCCCAACCACAGAGTTGCAGGGAGCTTGTAAGACAAGAGTCACTGGCTGAGATCATGGACAGAGGCATTTGTGAGTGCAAAAACTGAGACCTTAGCAATTATTTCATCAAAGACCCTCAATTTAAAGATGAGCTAACTAAGGATAAAGGAAGTGAACTCTTGTCCAAGGTAATGGATGATGTCAGCAGGTAGAGGCAGAAATGGGACCACAGCTGAGTCTTGCAACCTGAATCCTGTGTGCCTTGCACAAGGCACAGATCAGTAAAGCCTTAGTAATTAGTGGATTACTAGATTGTTAATCTTCCATAATAGATTAAGGGCTAAGCTTGAGGAACTGAGTCTCTCTTGGTGTCCACAAGAAAATGAGAATCTCCCCATTCCGCATTCTCAGAACATGCATCACCTCCAAGCCCTGATGCTCAGGCTTCCCTTGTACTTGCCACATACACGTGGAAATCTCTCATGCTGAGATCTAAAGTAGGTACCTATGAACCCCACTTGCCACAGAATGGTGTATAGGAGACTATAGAAGGGGACGTTTGTCTGTGCATAAGGATTTCCTGTGATTTTCCCCCTGTAGCTCTAGAAACATTTGATTTTAAAATTACTCACTTTCAAAACTGATTAGGAATGTAATAGGAGCCTAAGGTTATTATATTCCTTTAATTGCATTTTTCCTACACAGATAAAAATTTTCAAAAACATATCAGTCACTTACATCTTTTCTTTAAGTTATTTCACATTGCCTCCAAACTCAAAGGAGCAACCAAATGCTCAGATGCTCAAAATTACTTTGAAGCCTGAAATAAAGTTAAATATGCATCCATACAACAGAATGCAGTGTGGCCACAAAAAGTAATGTGGTAGGAGAAAAACTATTTAATGACATGGGAAAACATTAACTAATAAAGGCAACATACTAAACTATATACAGAGTCTCATACCAAGTTTGAATAAGAAACACTCTGTTCACACCAAACTGGAAGAAAGAATGCCAAGGGCTCTGCTGAGCATCCCAGGATGACAGGCCCGAGATGGGGAGGGACAGAGTGCCTGCTGTCAGATGCCGGGGTTCAAACTCCGGTACTGCTGCTTACTAGTTGGGTTACTAGCTAACCCCAGTAACAGGGATCTACCCTGGCAATTTGTTGATTCTGTTTTCTCACTGAGCAAGGGGAACACTAATATTATCCATCTCATAGGGGTTTTGTGAGAATTAATGTTAAAGTAGGTGTTTGCATTTATTGTTTTTACAAATATGTTTCTGTTTTGTCCCCCCAAATTTTCTTCTGTATTCCCTTGAAATTCAGCAACAAAATGTAAGGAATAATTCTTACCAGGGTGATAAGTCACCCCCATCATTATTTGTAGCACAAGCCTTACGTAATAAACACTTTGTGTAAACAAATAGCAAACAATCCTGTATCTTGTGGTACCAGCTTAGACAGCCTGTTGACATTCCAACAAGCTCTTGGCTAAACTGGGGATCTGCCTGAAGGACAGCCACACACCTCTCCAAGTGAGACAGGGATTTGCCACCATGGGAACCATTTAAATGTGAGGGAAAATGTATACAGGAGCTTCCCAGCAGTCCCCTAAGCCTCTGCATCCCCAAACAGACAGGCCTGGGTCTCTCAGTCTAGAGACAAGACCAACAGCTTTATCAGAGCTCCCATAGCCTCTCTCTGTTAGGTACCAGCTCACAGGCAGAAAATCAAAAGCCATGAAGTAGAAGCATCTTTCTGCTTTCTTTTTGTTGGGCTGGCTTCTCTTCTGAAAAAAGAATGGAGACTCCAGTCCCTGCTACAAAATGCATTTATGTTTCTTTTATTGCACACAATAAAGAAGATTTACACACATGGCGATACCCACTGGTGGCAAAAGTAAAAGAGGTGCTCTCATGCATTGCTACTAGGAGTGTCATTTGGCACTACTCTCTTTAGAAAGCAATTTGGCAATGTGTATCAAGAACCTTAAAAATGTTCCTTCCTCTTAACTCAGTGATTCCACTTCTGGGAAGCGAGCCAAAGAAAATAATCATGCATACAGAAAAAAGAAAGACTTACATACAAAGATGTATATTACCACATTATGCATAAATTCATTTAAAATGTTGGAAACAGTCCTAATATTTAACTATGGGGGCTTGTTAATTACACTGTGAACCATGCACCTGATAGAATAAAATGCAGTCATGAAAGAAGATTTCTTAAGACTGCCTAAGAGAAGACACTATTTATGCTAGGATTATGATAGACTGTGAACTGAAAAAACAAACCAATGTGAAACAGTGTGTAGACCACAAATGTAGACTACAAATATGACTTTATAGTATACATATAAAGAAGAACAGAATACAATTAAGCAAAACATAATTTCATCAGTGATAGCATTAAAGATAGTTTTGTAAAATCTACTTTTTAAAGCATTCCAAATTTCTTCTGATATATATGTCATACATTTTCAGTGGGAAAAATAAAAGAAACTTCTCTCTGGAGCACTCGCCAGGGGCAGAACTGACTCTCACCTGAAGAGGGCCTTGAGGTTCTCCAGCAGCTCTGTGTGGCCAGCGTAGCCAGGGTTCATGGTGATGAAGATACCCACAGAGGGGTTCAGGCTAATCTCCTCCCCAAGGAAGCCAAACCGCTGCTTCTTATTTCGAATTGCATCTTGAATGCTTTTCGCCTGGTGTACAAGTCAACAGAAAATGCTTCCACTGTGCTTCAGTGGTGGGTGGCAGCTCAGGCTGGAACCCATGGTTCACACACGTGCTCTGTGGCCCCTTTTCAGTGACGGACAGGATTGCATGCTGGATCTGTACTGATGGGCCCTGGCTACACCTCTAAAAGAACTCAGGCCGCCCTTATCCATATGCATAACACACTGACTAAGAGGCTGGGAGTGAACCGACCTCTCTGAACGTCGGCCCCCTCTGTGGAAACAGCTAAGGGTATTAGCACCAGCCACATGTAGGTACCTTTCTGAGCATGTTTTGTGCATTAACCCATTTGATCTTCACCATGATCCTTTGAGGGGAGCACTTCAATACCATTGTCCCCATTTCTCAATGATGAGCCGGGCCTGGGCTCTTAGCCACAGGATGATGAAGCCACTGGGACTGTTTGGAGGATTAAACAAAATACAGTCTGTAAAGAGCTTAGCATTCAGGAAATGCTGCCAAAAAAATGGCAGCTCACATGGAAACTGCTAATGTGATCATCCTCATCTTGGTTTAGCTCCTCACAGCCACTCCCCAGACTATGTTCTAGAACAGACTGTGTATGCACAGGTGACCCCTTTAGGGATGGAGTGTTCCATACATGGTGGTGACTAAAAAGGGCCAAAATGGCAAAGGGAGGCTGGAGCCAGATCTTCAAGGGCTACTGGGGCCTTTCTAAAGAGATTTGGCTTTTTCTTAAATGTGGTCTGGAGCCAGAGGAGATTGAAGCTGAAGCCTGACTGGGTCATATCTACCTGCTAGATTGCTCTTATAGCAGTGGGAGGAGAAACAGAAATGAAATTCATCCATTTATTTTCACATTTGGTGCTTTGAAAAAATGTGTGCAGAAATCAGCAGCAGCAAAAGGAGGAAGACAAATGGGGCGCTGGACCCCAGAATGTTTCTGAGTCTTTCCAGCCTCTCAGGGTTCTTGAATGTAAAACCTGGAAGCTAGGCTCAGTGCAAAATTTTGAATGAGCCCCAAGCCTGTCAGCTACATTCAGGGTGGTTAGAATAGCCACGGCTTCTGTGGAGACTGGACTATAGGGATGGGTATGTGTGAGAGAGAAAGAGACACAGAGAGACAAAGAGAGAAAGAGACAGAGAGACAGCCAGACCACAAACAGCAGCTGGACCAGCTCTCTCTCTCCAGTGCCTGGAAGGGAATGGCTGCCAGAACACATGCGTGTTCCACAATCAGGATTCAGCTCCTTCCCAGAGTAAAGCTCTGATGACTGAATACACTCGAGCTCACAGCAATTAGTTTGCAACTGAAACTTCTTTCCCATGTACAGAATGTCAATGACGTTCTGGCAAAGGTGGTCTCCAGTGCCCAGTGCGCCACCAACAGATGGAGTCCTGATGCTTCTCATGGTGCTCATGGCACAGCTCTGCCACTGAGCCCTCTGCCACCCTGTCACCCTGCGAGATATGGGAGTGGTGAAGCCTGTGTTATCTCCTCCAGCCCTGTCCTCCCATCTGTAAAATATACTGAGCTCTCACCTTGTTATTGAAATGGGGAAGTGAGCTTATTGCCACTTACAAATTGCTCTGGCACCCTTGGGCAAAGGTAACCCCCAGACCCTTTCTGCAGCTCGCTCTGACTCAGCATGCCCTCCTGTGACTCTGAAGACTAGAAACCTCACACTCACTGAGAATTGATGATGTGCTGGAGGACTGCAGGCATCTGTGCTTCTGTGTAAAAATGCTATAGGAGGGCCCTTGGGGTTGAATGTTGAGCAGACTTGAGGAATACAGTTAAGGTTGGTGTGTTAGTGCTTATAGCAGGCTCCACTGGCCCAGCCTGTGCAGGACAGGGGCAGGTTAGCTTGCATTACCTCACTGCCTTAGCAGCAGCCAAGGTGCACTGCATGAGCCATCGGAATGTAACAGTGGTCAGGGCCAGGAGGCCCTGACGACTTCCAGCGGTCCTTCAGGATGCTGGGCCAGAGGAAGAAGCAGGTGGACTGGGACTGTATGAATTAACCTGCAAGCCCAGCCGGCTGGAGGTGCACACAGGTAGGTACAGATGGATACCTGAGAACTCACTTACACTTCTCACCCTAGGGGCCTGTTTCTCCATTAAAAACTCTTCACTTTGGGAGATTTTAAAGCCACAAGGGAATGACAACAAAATAACAACTGGTGTTTGTTGAGTAGCTGATATGTGCCAGTGCTTCTCAGAGCCTTTTTGCATGATCATTCCATTCAGTCCTCTCAACAGCTGTGTAGATGGGGGGATTCTTGTTTAACAGACAAGGAAGCTGAGGCAGAAGGCAGCTAAGGAGCTGTACTACAGTCAGGTAAGACGTTGACATTAGTGGTAGCTACAGAAATGAGATGTTGGAATCCTGTGCTATTTTTGCAACTTTTCTGTGAATCTAAAATTGGTTCAAAATAAAAGGTTAAGAGAAACTTGCCAAATGTCTAACAGTTGGTAAGGGGGGCAACCTGAGTTAAAAACCAGGCAATTTGGTGCCAAAGCAGTGCTTTTCGGCACTTCCCCAAACTGCCTCCTACCACAAGGAAGACTGTGCCCAGCCATATATGGCCCCTTGTCAACTGTATACCAGTTCTGAGTCATTTGTTTTGCCCTGCAAGTAATTGTTTGTTATAATTTAGAGACCTAAATTCCCAGGAAATGAGACAAGGCACTTTGCCACCCATTAAAGAAAACAAACAAAAATGCAGAGCTAGTAGAAATCAGTGTTCTCCCAGGGGATGTTTGGCCATGTCTGGAGACATTCTTGTGGGCACAACTAGGGGGCACCTACAGGGTGGAGGCCAGAGATGTGGCTAAATGTCTTACAATGCACAGGACACATCTATGTAACAAAGAATTATCAGGCCCAAGATAATAGTGCCAAAAGTTGAGAAAACTGGGATCTGGATTAGACATTTTACCATTTACCTTTGAGAAAACAGAGGCCAAGAGCTATAAGTGACTTGTCCACTTGTCCACTAGTCCACAGACTGTGTCTCTGGGTCTTACCAAATTCCCAAGCAAATTCTTGGCCTCACCCCCAATGGGCCAAATCAGGAACTCTGGGGGTGAGGTCCAAAGACCAGGTGAGTTTTCATAAGCCATCTCGGTAACTCTGATGCATGCTAAAGTTCAGGAATCACCGCAGTCTAGCTGATTCTTAGATTTCTGCTCAGAACTGCTGCTGCCCTGTCCCCTTCATAGCTGCAGACTGTCCCCTCCCTGCATCCTCACTCCCTTCTGCCCCACCTGCCGTGAAGAGGACGTGTCCCTGTAGGTCACCCACCTGGACCAGCCACGCTCAATCTTGTGGGTCCTGATGTGAACCAAACTCCCCAGGCCTCAAGATGGTTTCCTTCCTTGTTAGTCTCCTTCTCAGCTCTGGTTCTCAAAGTTTACTGAACATCGAACATGAGAACCATGTGGGAAGTTAAAAAAACAAACAACTCTATGCCTAGGTCCTGCCCAATGAAATCGGAATCTTTGGGCATGGAGACTGCATTTGTGCCTAGCTATTTTTTCAGACTTGCCCAGGCCATGACAATGTGCAGCCAGAGCAGCATGTCTGCAGCTTGCCAGTGCTTAGGAATCTTTAGAGATCTCTTGCAAATGCAGATTGTTCACAGCAGTTCTGTGGTGGGGCGGAGTCTACGTAAGTGTCCTTGCAACTGGGCCACCCTGCCCTGTACCTCATTTCCCTCCATGGGCCTTCAACCAGCGACAGGCTTACCACTTCTTTCTAGCCTCCACGACCTGTAACTGCACTTCTCTGATGTAGCTTTCTTTCTGCCTTATATTTTTTGATGCAGAGGTTTTATTTCTCTATATTGCAGACCAGCCCTGATTTAAAATTATTGGTCCTATTACCTGCACAAGCCATGTTTGCTTGTCAAGAGGGCTTGATTGGATATCCTGAGCACACCTCTCTCTTCAGAGACTGGAACTTGGGACCATAGAGGGCTCTGCCCCTGTCTCTCCCCACCCAGGCTAGGGTCTTGCCTCAGACCCACTCATGAAGTATTAAAGTCCTTGCTGGTGACATATTTTAGGGAGGTCATTGGCTTGCTTTATGTCACATGAATCCTCCCAGCTTTTCTCCACACCCCTCTCCCTTATCCCCTTACAGTGTGTGGTGTTATCCTCTTTGCCAGCCTTTGCCTCCAGGTGCCACATGTTGCTAAAATCTTACCTGGCTCACGCCAGGCTCCTCCCTGCAGTGGTAGGCTGGCAACTGCTGCCTTCAGGAAGTGCAACCCACTCATCTCTTTTCACATTTTTAAAATGTGTCTGTGTTTTTACCTTAGAACTTCAGCTCCCCTATAAAGGGTGTTACACAGAAAGGCTCCCTTGGCTCTGAGACTCCAGCATTTGTTCCACGCCTTGAGTACTCAGAATGCCACTTTGGGGGGCTCCCAAGGCCTTGCCAATTGATCTGCAGCTCTGGCTGCTTTGCACCTCGGCCCAGCGCACTGTGGGGGCTCGTACCGAGGAGGGAGGGAAGGGCAGGGACTTCTGGCCAGAGTGTGGAGGGGGGACAAGGGGCTGGACGTACAAAGTGGAGGAGTGTGTCCCGGTGGAGCATGTCCTGGGCCCAGAAAACCCAAAAGGCCTAGAGAGTCAGTTGCAACAATAATGGCAAAATTTCAGGAAAAAAAGTGTATTATACATACATAAAATTGAGCAGAGTAATTGCTTTTGGAATTGCCACACTTTTTTCCAACTGGATATGCAATTCTGCTTGAACAACCTGACAGAGACATGAAAATACCCACCTACGAGGACACCAAAGTGTACTCATTTTTGTAGAAGTTACTGGAAAAGGAGCACAGACAGACAAGCTGCCGAGCAGAGGAGAGGCAGAGGGGGAGAGAAACGCCACAGCTGGTGCGGTCCCTGAACCAATATGCCAGCCTGGATTGTTGCATGAGTAGTTAGGTGCAATTTTCTCCTTGGCTGAGTGTATGATTTTCAGTGGTCCCTGCTTAGATTTTGCCTGGGCTTTGGTTTGACCACTTCCTTGAGAATGTCCCCTGTGGATGTGTTCCTAGACTGGAGTGTAAAAGCATCAGGGAATTCCAGGTTGAACTTATTTCAGAACAGAACTTCAGAAACAAAAGGGAACTGACTGTGGAGAAACCATTACAGGCTTCATGCTAGACTGTTTCAAAATAAGGCCAGTTTGCAGGATCTACCCATTATGCACTGGGGACAGTGGCTCTTGGGCATGGCCTCCTCGAGGAAGGACACTGTTACATTTGGTAAGACAGCCTAAGGCTGGGCCAGCAGGAGGAGGTGTGAAGGGTGTAGAGGAGAGTGGTGAGAAAGGCAGAGGGGAGAGGGAGAGAAAGAACCCCAAGACCGGAGGAGAAAAGAAGCTGCTCCTTGCCTGGGTCCAGAGGGGGAAGGGGAAATGCCCGGGGAGAAATTGATAGGGAAGTGGGTGAAGAGAGGTAGAAAACAAGAGGCTGTAGACTGCCACAGCATGTGGCATCCAGACCGAAAGGCTCTGAACAGCATCTGGCCCCCATACCTGTACGGCCACCACGGACAAGACTTCCACGGAGATTCGATTAAACTTATCAAAACAGCCCCAGGCACCTGTCTGAGCCAGGCCCTTGTAGATGTTGTCACAAGACTGCAACAAAATACATGAAGATTAGATTGCTGTCAGTGCCAGGCTTACCATCATATGGCTACATTTTTTATTCTCTTCGTTATAGATACTTTCAGTCCCCCTAAACTTGATTAACTTAAAATTTCAAGGACAATTGACTTTTTTATGGCTATGGGTGCCAACATCAGACATGGGATCAAACAGAACCTTTTCAAGACACTTGGACTAAAATCCCTTTAAAATGCCATCAGGTTTGCATTACTGTTGATTGTGTAGCTTCCAAAATCCCAAGAAAGGAATAAAATATTATTTTTCTTGTACTGTACAGACAAAAAGCCTGCCACTCAGCCTTTGGCAGGAACTGATTTAAAAAAAAAAAGAGTTTGTATCTTTAAATCCATGCCCAAGTACCCAGGTTTTCTAGAGTGATAGGAAGCTGGAGCTTGGGGATGGGAAGTGATAACATCTGTAGAAAATAAACTACAGGTAAATCTTTTCAAATGAGATCAAGAATTTTCAGAGGGAAGATGATATATCTGTCCTAAAAATAGAAACCATTCTGGGCATTCAGTGTGAATTAGTAAGCACAGAGCAATATAAAGGCAGAGGTTACAGGGAGACCTTCAAGGCCATGAGCAAGGAGACATTGTTAAAGTGCTGAGAACATGCAAAGAATGGGAAAGTCCCACTCATGTACTAAGTGGGCACTTTCTCACCATCAGCTGTGTGCATGGCTCACGTGCTAGGCACAGAGGGGCTCAGTCCCTCCAAGAACTTCTAATTAGGTTGTGGAGATAAAGTATACCAATAAAATGTATAAATTGCCACATGAACAGTGATTCTGATGGATAATATACCACAAGTGTTATAGAGTTCAGCGAAGAGGGGGTCAAAGCACTGTAGAGTGATCAGTTTATCAAAGAGGTGCATTTCAGATTGTATTAAAACAGCACTTTCCAAAGTTTAATTCATGCAGTACCAAATCTGGGAGCTGCTCCTTGAAGACAGTGTTTTTTGGTTAAGCAAGTTTGGGAAACACTGCATTCTATAACCTACTTTTGCCAATTCACACAGTCTCTCAGCATTTTAAGGGCCCTGAGAAGGCAAAATTAAATTAGTTCAACTTTGTTATATGGCTTTTTTTTCCTCCCCTCATGTCCCCTGGTTTTCTCAGAATGCATACTGGCAAACAGTGTAGTGAAAAAACAAGAACAGAAGTCAGAGGATCTTGAGCATTGGTATCTCACAGAACTATATGGTACCTTCAGAAAATACACTGAGAATACTGGCTTAATAGAAGAACAGTATCTGTGTCTGCAGAATGGAAGGTAAGGGCTTTCCGGAGGAGGAAAGATTATGGACACAGGATAAGCAAAATAAGATATGTACAGAGAAACATTAAGGAGTCACTTTGGCTGGAAAGCTGAACTACCCAAAGGTAGTCCTGGTTTATGAAAAGTTTTGAACTTTATAAGGGCTCTTTGGAGATCTGGAGCAGAAGCAAACATGATTAAAATCAACATTTTAGGAGAACCAGTCTAACATCACATAAACTAGGTTGGATTTGGGACAGACTTTGAAAAGTCAGGAAAGAAGAGTAAACCCTACTTTTTATTAAGCCCCTTGAATGAACTGATTCCCCAACCTGAACACAAAAACTTACTAAGCATTTACTATGTGCTGGGGATTGTCCTGGGTCACGAGGAATCAGCAGTGAACAAGAAAAACAAAGCCCCTATTTTTGTGGGGCTTCCATATATAAGCGGGGAAACAGACAATGACACAGAAACAAAGAACTATCAGATACTGGTGAGTCCCACCGGAGTCTTAAAATGAGGGTGCTGTGGCTATTTCAGACTGCAAGTCACAGTCTCTCTAAAGAGGTAACATAAGTTCCAGGCATTGCATTTGTGTGCTCAAAACAATCCTGCAAGCAGATATTGCTATTATTATATTTGTGAGCATGTGTATATAGACATATGTGTGTATACACACATAAATATATATATTTGAGATATACATAGTAATGTATATCACAGGCACAGCTCAGATATTGCGAGTTCAGCTGCACACCAACAAAAAGCAAATACTGCAATAAAGTGAGTCAAATGAATTTTGTGGCTCCCAGTGCACGTAAAAGTTATGTTTGCACTGTACTATAGTCCACTAACTATGCAACAGCATTATGTCTAAAAATAATACATACCTTAATTAAAAATACTTTAATTAAAATATTATATATATCTTCATTAAAAATACAAAATAAAAAATATTGCTAAAATATGCTAAACCACCATCTGAGCTCTCAGTCATAATCCTTGATCACAGATCACCATAACAGATACAATAATAATGAAAAAGTTTGAATATCACTACCCAAACGTGACACAAGGTGAGCAAATGCTGTCAGAAAACATGGCGCCCATAGACCGTCTTGACACAGGGTTGCCACAAACCTTCAATCCATAAAAAATGCAGTATCTGCCAAATGCAATAAAGCAAAGCACAATAAAATGAGGCATGCTGTCTATATTATTAGATTTGCGATATATATAGTAACCTGTCAATGTCACCAATACTTATGTGGACATACAGAAATAAAAATCCACACTTTTCTGCATTAACGGTAATTCTAAAAGCTTTTTAAAGCTGTGGTCCCTTTCATCAAATGGAAATTCAATATATCAAAGAGAAAAAGAGTAGTTTCTATAGGCAGATACTGGCTGCCGCCTCACTTTACCCCCTGAGGGCCTGGGCAGAGGCTGGGACTCCACAGAGCCCTGTCCTGTGACCAGCCATCGTACCACGGCACCATAAGCTAGGCTGTGTGTTCCTTGCCATACCATGGTGAGCTTCTGGGCTAGGACAGGACAGTAACAGGTGTGGCAGTGAGAGGTGCTGAAGGAGAAATAACATTGGTGACTGATGGAACCAAGAAGGAAGACATGATACAATCAGGGTGTCTTTATGATCCGCTCCCTGGACCACAAGGCACAATGAGATGACAGTCTTGATGGGGTGAGGGATCTGGCTGGGAGGAAGGCAGGAGTGGCTAGGAGCTGCCTGAAAAGAGAGGGTTAACCAAGTAGGAGAGATGGGCATCCGGATGGGGACTCTGCTGCCCAGCTGGAGAGACGGCTAGACGGCGGTGAGCAGGGAGGTAGATTTGGGAGTCATCAGAACCCAGGGAGAACTTGAACTTAAAACAGAGGACCAGAAACGAGATTGGGAAGGCAGGATCAGAGAGTTAGAGAACTGTGGGAGTATGTCAGAAACCAAGGGGGCAGCACCTCTCAAGGGGGAGCAGGTGTCCTATAGCGTTGATGCTGCAGAGAGGTCAACAAATAATTCCAGATTCTTTCAGGTTCAAAACCCTTTGATGTCTCAGCAATCGCATCTCCAAATTGAGGCCAAGGGGGAAGTACTGCTGTATAATACAAAGAACGTCTTAGCACTAAAACCATTTCCAGAGAAAGTGGCTAGTTTTATAGATTTCCCAACTGACACTGAGTAAAGCAAAAACTTTCCTTTTCCCAAGTCTCCATGCTGTTCTGTGTCCAGCGCTGACCCGACAGCCCCACGTAGAAATCCTGCGGCAAAGGGGATGTGTGGGTCCTTGAGTGCAGCCCCACTCTCCTCTTGAACGCCTCCCTCTTCCACCGCCCACGCCTTCCATAGCCACTAGGTATCATGGGAGCTTTCTGAGCCTCTGCTTCTTTCTTGTCCACATCTACCACCCCAGCCTCCAGCTCCTCGCCCTCTGGTTTGAATGACAGCCATGGTCTCACCCAAAGTTCCCTTGCTTCCAGTCTCTTCCTGTCTCCTTTCATCTGGCTGCCCAGGGAGTCTTCTTGAAATACTGTGTTTTCATCATGATGCTACCATGTTCCAAAGCCTGTGGGTGTCTCTGCAGCCCGCCACCAAGGTCTCATTATCTTGGAGGTTTTGTGTCCCTCCCCTTATTCAACTGTATCTCCCATCTTCTCCTGCTCCCCCATCCACTCTGATCTCCTCACCAGTGCTCTGTGTTCATTTCTAGCTTGTTCTCCGGAGAGCATGCTGCTGTGGGAATTGTGCACAGCCCACCACACGGATGCCTGGTGAAAGGCACAACAGATTTCCCTGACTTCTATCCCTCCTCTGCTCCTCCCAACCATGCTCTGTGAGGAGAGCCCAGGGTGAAGTCAGCCCCAGGAGCAGCACAGAGAACTTGGCTGTGTCCTTAAGCTAACACTGTAAGCTAACACTGTAAGGCTGTGTTAAAATGTTACATCCCCCATTTGGCACATTCAACAGCCACGGGTCTCTCATCCTCCATGATGTCTTTCCTGACCATTCTGTAGCTTTTCCCCTACTTCTTCCAGGGAGAAGAGTTTGTAGAACACACATTCTACATACTGTCTAGTATGTCTCCTAATTACTTCCTATATCTTCCTTAACTCTCCAAGTGAACTGGATTATACTCTTATCATAATCAATCTATGTCTATCATCTAGCTACCTACCCATGCCTATCTATCCTGTCAATGTTTACCTTATCTATTTATCATCTACTACCCATCCATCCTTTATCTACTTACCTTTCTATCATCTATGTACTAACCCATATCTGTTCATCTTACCCGTTTATCTATCATCTACCTATCCATCCTTTATCTATTTACTTCTCTATCATCTACCTAGAGAGATTTAAGATGGCAGCATGAGAGGTGAGATGGAGAGTTCCTCCCAAAGCCACAAATAGTGAAAATAGTTAATTGAAATAATGAAAATATAGTTAATTGATACAACTAACCTTAAAACAGCAACAAGAAAGAAGGCTGAACCAGACTGCACACAGACCGACCTCACGAACAGAGCGGACCTCACCTAACAGGGTAACAAACAAAAGCCTTAATCAGGTGGGACCCGGGCCCTTCCCCCACCCCAGTGGGTAACGTACAAAAGCCTTAATCAGGCGGGACCAAGGCCCTTCCCCTACCCCACTAGGTAACATACAAAAGCCTTAATCAGGCGGGACCCAGGCCCTTTCCCCACCCCAGCGGGTAACGTACAAAAGCCTTAATCAGGCGGGACCAAGGCCCTTCCCCTACCCCACTAGGTAACATACAAAAGCCTTAATCAGGCGGGACCCAGGCCCTTTCCCCACCCCAGCAGGTAACGTACAAAAGCCTTAATCAGGCGGGACCCAGGCCCTTCCCCCACCCCAGCGGGTAACGTACAAAAGCCTTAATCAGGTGGACCCAGGCCCTTCTCCCACCCCAGCAGGTAACTTACAAGACTTAATCAGGCGGGACCCAGGTAACGTACAAAAGCCTTAATCAGGCGGACCCAGGCCCTTCTCCCACCCCAGCAGGTAACTTACAAGACTTAATCAGGCGGGACCCAGGCCCTTCCCCCACCCCAGTGGGTAACGTACAAAAGCCTTAATCAGGCGGGACCCAGGCCCTTCTCCCACCCCAGCTCACCAACCTGAGAAAAAGAAACAGCCGACTGGGGGAGGGGGTGGAAGCCTGGGGCTGCTGAACACCCAGCCCTGGAGGTCTGCCTTGGGAGCACAAACCGACACTGTGTGGTGCTCAGGACGTTGAGGAGCTCAGATAGGTGGAGTGCTTGAGAGAGATTCTGGCCGTTTGTGGAGGACGGGATCCACATCCAGCCACTCCGAGTCAGAGGACAGGCGGCAGTTTGAGAGGCTTCCTCGCTGCAAGAGGGCTGCTGAAGGGGCGGGGTTTGCGCAGAGCCTGCTGTGTGGGGGAGGGGAGAGCTGGACAAGGTTGTCTGGGCGCGCTCTGCCCAGCTCTTCGGGAACTTTGGGGAGCTTCAGGTGCCCCATCCCCCTGGCTGCCTACTCAGCTCCACCTCCTGGCCTGATGGCACTGGTTCACAAACCGGCTGTCACTGCGCTGCCATCTGGCCAGCCAGAGGGAGGCCCCGCCTACAACAGCTAGAGACACAAAGCACAGAGGCTTTTCACCTGTGTGCTCAGCTGACTGGCTCTGACAGTGGAGACAGGCAACACAGATGGGAAGCAGGAAACAGATCTTTCCCCCCAGCCACCAGCTCTGCTCCCCTACAACCCCCAACCTCACTGTAGGGGCTGAGCAGCTACAGAGACTGGAGCTTCTGGGCACTAGTGGGCACCACACAGAAATATGAAACATTAAAAGAACATGTCCAGACCAAAATCTCACAAACCCCAGAAAAAGGGTCAAATGAAACTGAACTCACCAATCTGCCTGAGAGTTCAAAATAAAAATCATAAACATGCTTATGGAGGTACAGAAAAATATTCAAGAACTCAGGAATGAATGTAAGTTGGAGATTCAATCATTAAGAAATTCCATACCTGAAATGAAGCATACAATGGAGGGATTTAAAAGCAGATTAGATGTAGTAGAAGAGACTGTAAATGGAATAGAAATTAGAGAGGAGAAATACAAAGAAGCTGAAGCACAGAGAGAAAAAAGGATCTCTAAGAATGAAAGAATATTGAGAGAACTGTGTGACCAATCCGAATAGAAAAATATTTGCATTATAGGATTACCAGAAGAAGAAGAGAGAGGAAAAGGGATAGAAAGTGTCAGTGAGGAGGTAATTGCTGAAAATGTCCCGAATCTGGAGAAGGAGATAGTCTTTCAGGCCATGGAGGTAAACAGATCTCCCAACAAAAGGGACCCAGGTAAGACAACACCAAGACATATAATAATTAAAATGGCAAAGATCAAGGATAAGCACAGACTTTTAAAAGCAGCTAGAGAGAGAAAAAAGATCACATACAAAGGAAAACCCATCAGGCTATCATCAGACTTCTCAGCAGAAACCTTACAGGCCAGAAGGGAGTGGCATGATGTATTTAATGCAATGAAGCAGAAGGGCCTTGAACCAAGAGTACTATATCCAGCAAGGTTATCATTTAAATTTGAAGGAAGGACTAAACAATTTGCAGATAAGCAAAAGTTGAGAGAATTTACCTCCCAAAAACCACCTCTACAGTGCATTTTGGAGGGACTTATAGATGGAAGTATTCCTAAGGCTAAATAGATGTCACCCAAGGGATAGACAAAGAGTATAGAATATGATTCATAACATACAAAGAATGGAGAAGGAAGAAAAAGGAGGGGGAAAAAAAGAACCTTTATGTTCTGTTTGTAATAGCACACAAAGTGAGTTAAATTAGACTGTTAGATAGTAAGGGAATTACCCTTGAACCTTTGGTAACCACGAACCTAAAGCCAGCAATGGCAATAAGCACATACCTATCCATAATCACCCTAAATGTAAATGGTCTGAGTGCACCCATCAAAAGACACAGTTACTGAATGGATTAAAAAACAAGACCTGTCTATATGCTGCCTACAAGAGACTCGCTTCAAACACAAAGACATACACAGACTGAAAGTAAAGGGATGAAAAAAGATAGTTCATGCAACTAACAGGGAGAAAAAAGCAGGAGTTGCAGTACTTGTATCAGACAAAATAGACTTCAAAATAAATAAAGCAACAAGAGACAAAGAAGGAAAATACATAATGATAAAGAGGTCAGTCCAACAAGAGGGTTTAACTGTTATAAATATCTATGCACCCAACACAGGATCACCTACAAATGTGAAACAAATACTGACAGAATTAAAGGGGGAAATAGAATGCAATGCATTCATTTTAGGAGACTTCAGCACACCACTCACTCCAAAGGACAGATCAGCCAGACAGACAATAAGAGACAGAGGCACTGAACAACGTATTAGAATACATGGACCTAACGGACATCTACAGAACACTCCATTCAGAAGCAACAAGATACACATTCTTCTCAAGTGCACATGGAACATTTTCCAGAATAGATCATATACTAGGCCACAAAAAGAACCTCAGTAAATTTAAAAAGATAGAAATTATACCAACCAGCTTTTCAGATCACAAAGGTATGAGAAATAAATTACACAAAGAAATGAAAAAGCCCACAAATGCATGGAGGCTTAATAACATGCTCCTAAATAATCAAGGGATCAATGACCAAATAAAAACAGAGATCAAGCAATATATGGAGAAAAATGATAACAATAATTCAACAACACAAAATCTGTGGGTCACCATGAAGGCCATGCTAAGAGGGAAATATATTGCAATACAGGCCTACCTCAGGAAAGAAGAACAATCCCAACCGAACAGTCTAAACTCGCAATTAATAAAACTAGAAAAGGAAGAACAAATGAGGCCCAAAGTCAGTAGAAGGAGGGATATAATAAAAATTAAAGCAGGACTGAAAAAAAATTGAGAAGAATAAAACAATAAAATCAATGAAAGCAGGAGCTGGTTCTTCGAGAAAATAAACAAAATAGATAAACCCCTAGCCAGACCCATCAAGAAAAAAAGAGAGTCTATCATCTACCTAATCTATCATCTATCTATCTATCTGTCTACCTATTTATCTGTCTAGCTAGCTAGCTAGCTATCATCTATCTTTGCTATCCTTGCATCACACCCAACACATGCTGAACAACGCTGATACTCAGATTAACTTGCCAGACGCAGCTTGTGATAACAATATTCTGAATCACTGGACAACAAAGGGAAGAGGAGGTTTGCAAACACCTCAGTGATGCAGTTTGCTTACAAAGGATGTTTGGTGTCTGGGAAGGAATCACCTTCTGTTTGGTGTGTTTCACTGTGGCTTTTCCTGTTGCTCTTGCTTTGAGCTGTGCCTAGACTAGACTCACATGACCAAAACTTATTGCAGTTCAAACAAACAAAGGCAGACTCCTCCTCTCATCCTGGACTCTCAGAGGAATTGATGGGGTCAGGGGTCAGTACTAAATTCTGAAAGGATTGAGTGGAATGGCCTTAGTGACCCTTGGTCACGGGGCCAGCTCATCTCTTCCTATTTGCTACGCTAGGTATGACTTTGAAGCAATCTGGCTGATTTTCTTCAATCAATATATCAGGTCTTCTGCATCTAAATGAGTGTGTCTTCCACCCTTGGGAGACTACACTTATTTCAGTAATACTGCCATTGCTTAACTATAGAAGAATCTAGAAACATAAAATGATACTTATGGCTGAGTTTGTTTCCTTAAAGCATAAACAATTCTTTTTCCTCCAGTCTGATTTAAAAAGAAACATTATCTTAAAAGCAACCATGTTAAACTTTAGAGTGTGTAGACAACAGGGAACACAGCTATTTTGGGTCTGAATTTCATTTTGTTTGCTTGCTATGAGAAAACATGGTGCTCTAGGATTCTTCAACTCTTTCCACAGCAAAATTTTATAGATGAGAGAAATTATTAAAGTTATAGCTGATGAATCACATTTGAAGAGTTCTGTATGTGGCAACCGCACACATCATCTTGCTGTCTCTAAAATTATTTTTACATTTTATTTAGCAATCAACATATCACATGATTTATATATAAATATTTAACCTATTTAATGCAATTTTTTCCACTCTAAATTTATTTACATGCCTTCTTGTTTTCAAAAGGCACTTCAGTTTACAAAAACAGTACAATAAAACAAAATAAAAATAGTGAAACTCTGAGACAAGCTGTTTTCCATGTTTTTAAAAAGGAATCTACATACAAGTCCAGTTGTGAATAGAATATTCCTAGCTTAGAAGAGACCTAATGGGTCTCTAGCTTCTCTTGCTTTTCTCTATGACACTGAACCTAGAATATTTTTTAAAACATGAAAATGATGAGTGCCTGAATGAAGAACATTAGCCTCACACTCATCTTTCGTGGGCATCCCTTGTTAGGAGCAGAGGTTCATCTAGTCTGTCGTCAGAAGTCAAATCTGCCATTACAGAATACTTTTCTCTAAGAGAAATTCTAGAGAAATACCCACTTTCAGGGAAGAGCACAAATGACTTTTATGTGACCATTTTATATTGGCCACTTAGGAAACTTTCTGTGGTTCTAGGTCAGATAGTGAATGCAGGCTTTTGGGTATAGGTTTAGCTTCTTCACTTTGCAGATGACAAAAGGAAGACCCCAGGGGTGAGGTAACCCATCTGTGGTCCCAAAACTTATCAGTGGAAGCAGTTTCCATGGTGCTGAGGTTTATAGGGAGGTCAACAAGTTTGCAGGGGTCTAGGACCCCCAGGACCCCAGGGAAGGGGCACAGAGACCTGACTGTCTGAGCTGGGCCAGGTGGCATGGATAAACCTGGTCTTAGTCCCTCTCAAAGATGGATCTGTACTTTGTAGTCCATCTTCTCTAAGCAGTTAAACATGTAGACCATGATGCCCAGTGCTTGACCCAGGTCCTTGGTAGTCTCTGTCTTGCCTGTTCCTGCAGGTCCTGATGGAGCTCCACTCATGGTCAGGTGCAGAGACTGTGTGAGGGTGATGTAGCATCTGCCAAACACAGGAGGGTGTAGGTTCTTCTCAGAGCCATGGGAGTCCTGACAGAGTGCTCTGGCCCACTTCGGTCCTCACGAGATAGGCTGGGGCTCAAAGCCATGGGAGGCCTGACACAGATTCCAGAAAGGAAAGCCCAGAGCCCCTCACTCCTTTCTGTTCCCCACAGTGCTATGTAAAGAGCTTTCTACACAATCATCTGATCATCTATGTCCCCGAAGGGCATCAGTGGCTTTCCTCCAGGCCCTTCCTGGTCTTGCCCCTGCTTACCTCTCTAGCTCACTTCTCATTGTTTCCCTCCTCAAAACGCCCAGGACTCTGAAGCTGCTCCTGTAGAGCCATCTTCACTTGCCCAGTGCTCTGGTCTGAACATTTCAGTCTCCTTCAAATTTATAGGTTGAAATGCTAATTCCCACAGACTATACTAATAGGAGGTGGGGCCTTTGGGGTGGTGGTGAAGGCATGAAGGTGGAGCTCTCAGGACTGGGGTTAGTGCCCTTATGGAAAAGGCCCTGAAATATCCCTTGCCCATCCACTGTGTGAGGACACAGCAAGAAAGCTCATGAGACCTGACCATGCTGGCACCTGGATCTTGCATGTCCCAGCCCCCAAAGCTGTGAGAAATGTATTTCTGTTATTTGTAAGCCTCCAGTCTGTGGTTATTCTTATAGGAGCCTGAACGGATGAAGATACCCAGACACAATAGGACTGTGCTTGTCCCTCTCTGTCCTTTCCTTAACCCTTCCAGCCTACCTGGATCAGGTTCCTCTTATCTTTGCCTGGACGATGGCTATGAACTCCTTTGGGCTTATATTTGACATTACCAACTAAGTATTCCCAGAACCCTCCACCCTGAGGTAAATGAAGAGATGTCCCTCAGCTGGGCTGCTTCAACTTCCAAAAGTATATATCATACACATCTTCCATATATATCTTCATATGGTATATGAAGATAAGTCTATATCTTATTCAGTGCTTCATCTCCAGAATCTAGCATGGCTCCACCCACATGGATCAATCCTTCAATCTGTTTAATCCTTCTGTGACTTTTTTTACTAATAACAAATAAACTCATGTTTAAGCTTGTTTCTGATGTTTTTTAAAAAGGATTTTATACTGGATTGAGATTCAAGATGGTGGCATAAGAGATGAGACAGAGAACTCCTCCCAAACCCACATATAATATGAAAATATAGTTAATACAACTAATCCTAAAAGAGCAACAGGAAAGAAAGCTGCCTGAGACCGCATAAACCTGGAGAACAGAGCAGACCTCATGAAACAGGGTAACATACCAAAGCCTTGAGCCAGCAGGAACCAAGCCATTCCCCCACCCCAGTTCACTGGTGGGAGGAAGATAAATGGAGCAGGGAGAGGGTGGAAGCCTAGGACTGCTGAACAACCAGCCCTGGAGATCTGCTTTGGGAACACAGACCTACATTGTATGGTGCTCTGGAGACTGCTGGGCTTGGAAAGCTAAGACAAGTGGAATACTTGGAGAGACTGAGATTCCAGCCCTTTGTGGAGGACAGGGATCAACATCAGGCCACACTGGGACCAAGGAAAATGCGGGTGATCTGAGAGGCTTCCAAAGAGCAAGAGGACTGTTGGAGGGGCAGGGTTTACATGGAGCTTGTTGCACAGGGAAAGGATAGATGGACAGGGTTGTCTGGATGTGCTGCACCCAGCAGTTTGGGAACATTCGGGATCTTCAGGCACTCTGTCCCTTGGCTGGCTGCTCAGCTCCGAGGACCCCACTGTGATATGCAGCCTGCTGTGCCTTCCTCCTGGCCTGTTGGCACCAGCTCACAAACCATCAGTCTCTACCCTGCCATCAGACCAACCAGAGGGAGGGCCTGCCTACTGCAGCTACAGATGCAAAGTGCAGAGGCTTACACCTGTGTGCTCGGCCCACTGGTTCTGACAGTGGAGACAGGCACTGCAGCCAGGAGGCCAGAAACAGCTCTTTCCTCCCCGCAGGCAACAGTTCCACTCCCATGCGACCCTGACATCACTCCAGGGGCTGAGCAGCTCCAGAGACTAGACCTTCTGGACACTAGAGGGTGCCACATACAAATATGAAACGTCAAAGGAACCTGGTTCAAACAAAAATCTCAGAAACACTAAAAAAAGAGACAAATGAAACTGAACACACTAATCTTCCTGAAAGAGAGTTCAAAATAAAAATCATAAACATGCTCATGGAGGTACAGAAAAATATTCAAGAACTCAGGGACAAATTTAGGATGGAGATTCAATCATTAAGAAATTCCAATGAAGAAGGAGATATCTAAGCTGGCCTGTGCATACAGTAAAACAACAAATTTGACTGGATCTATACTGTTGGAACTCAACCAAGAATTAGGAGAAGTGCAAGTTGCAGCGCTCCAAAATCTTCTGACTACAGACTATCTACTGTTAAAATAACATATGGGATGTGAACAGTTCCCAGGAATGTGCTGTTTTAATTTGTCTGATTTTTCTCAAACTATTCAAATTCAGTTAGACAATATCCATCATATCACTGATAAGTTTTCACAAATGCCTAGGGTGCCTAACTGGTTTTCTTGGTTTTACTGGAGATGGCTGGTAATTGTAGGTCTGCTTTGGTTATGTAGCTGTATTCCTATTATGTTAATGTGTGCACAATTTAATTAGTAGTTTAAAACCTATACATGCTTATGTTACTTTACAAGAAGATATGTCAAAGAAATAATCAATCTTCCCATGTTTTCTTCCATCTGATACTTCTATAGCATTTCTTCTTCCTTCCTAATTACAACCCTTAAGAAGAATTCGTGCCTCATACTGAAATTACCGAGTATCACAATTCTTCCAAGTGGTAAAGATACCTCAAGACAAATACTGGGCATAAAAGCCACAGGGCATAAATCTGCAAAGAAGTAAAAAGCTAACCTTTTCAAACAATATTGCTTCTCTCTCACTTATCAACTTTACAGTTCCCTGTATGGCCCTGGAAATGACTGGTTAGCCAGAGACGGGTAAGATTCCTCAAGGGAGGAACAACCTAAGACAGGCACAGTCACAGATGGTCATCAGGTGAGAAATTGGGGATCAACAGAGGTGAGGCTTAGAACCTCACCCCCCCCCCCCCGTTTTGAGAGAAATCTGCATCCGTGGATGTTTTGTTGCCCTTGTCTAGCTTGGATTAATACTTAGTCTATAGGCACACACCCGATCATCTACATTTGCCCTCTTACAGCACTAAACTATGTTCTCTACCTTTATCTTGCATCTCCCTACCACTACAGCATTTTATTAAAATAATAATAATAATAATAATAATAATAATAATAATAATAATAATAATGGGAAAATCTGGGATTCACATATAAATCAAGTATAAAAATCAAATGAATATTCATATTTGACCTGATTGTTTATAGTTCATAATGCGTGATCAAAACCAAAAGTTTCTGTGATGACTGCCCTTGCACTGTTCACCATGTAAGAACTTATTCACTATGTAAGAATTTGTTCACCATGTAAGAACTTGTTCATTACGCTTCAGAAGATTGGAGACTGTTGAGAATTAGGCTTGGGGTTGATTAATGATTGTGCATTGAGTCCCCTATACAGAATTTTATTGTTGTTAACAACCATTTGATCAATAAATATGAGAGATGCCCTCTCAAAAAAAAAAATAAATAAATAAATTCCATATCTGAAATGAAACAGACACTGGAGGGATTTAAAAGCATATTAGATATAGTAGAAGAGATGGTAAATGCAATAGAAATAAGGGAAGAGGAATACAAAGAGGCTAAGGCACAGAGAGAAAAAAGGATCTCAAAGATGAAAGAATATTGAGAGAACTGTGCAACCAATTCAAATGGAATGATATTTGCATTATAGGGGTATCAGAAGAAGAAGGGAGAGGAAAAGGGATAGTAAGTGGCATTGAGGAGGTAATTGCTGAAAAATTCCCCAATCTGGAGAAGGAGACACTCTTTCAGG
The DNA here is from genome assembly GCF_040802235.1 of Manis javanica. NCBI lineage: Eukaryota > Metazoa > Chordata > Mammalia > Pholidota > Manidae > Manis > Manis javanica. Next base: position 115,960,471 of record NC_133159.1, on the reverse strand, counting down.
CCACAGAGGTGCACAGATCTCCTAACACAAGGAACCCAAGGAAGACAACAACAAGACAAATAATAATTAAAATAGCAAAGATCAAGGATAAGCACAGACTTTTAAAAGCAGCTAGAGAGAGAGAAAAAAGATCACATACAAAGGAAAACCCATCAGGCTATCATCAGACTTCTCAGCAGAAACCTTACAAGCCAGAAGGGAGTGGCATGATATATTTAATGCAATGAAGCAGAATGGCCTCAAACCAAGAATACTCTACTCAGGAAGATTATCATTTAAATTTGAAGGAGGGATTTAACAATTTTCAGATAAGCAAAAGCTGAGAAAATTTACCTCCCACAAACCACCTCTACAGTGCATTTTGAAGGGACTGCTATAGATGGAAGTATTCCTAAGGGTAAACAGCTGTCAACAGGGGAAATAAAACCACAGCAAAGAAAGAAGAACAATTAATTACTAAGCAGATGCAAAATCAAATCAATTACCCCCAAGTGAACCAAGGGAGAGACAAAGAGTACAGAATATGAAAACTAATATATTAAGAATGGAGGAGGAAGGAAAAGAAGGGGGAAAAAAAGAACCTTTAGGTTGTGTTTATAATAGCATACTAAGTGAGTTAAATTAGACTGCAAGATAGTAAGGGAATTACCCTTGAACCTTTGATAACCACGAATCTAAAGCCTGCAAGAGCAATAACTACATGTCTATTGATAATCACTCTAAATGTAAATGGCCTGAATGCACCCATAAAAAGACATACAGTCACTGAAAGGATAAAAAAACAAGACCCATCTATACGCTGCCTACAAGAGACTCACTTCAAACACAAAGACATACACAGACTGAAAGTAAGGAGATGGAAAAAGATATTTCATGCAACTAACAGGGAGAAAAAAGCAGGAGTTGCAGTACTTCTCAGACAAAATAGACTTCAAAATAAATAAAGTAACAAGAGACAAAGAAGGACAATACATAATGATAAGGGCATCAGTCCAACAAGAGGATATGACTATTATAAATATGTATGCACCCAAAACAGGATCACCTACAAATGTGAGACCAATAGTAACAGAATTAAAGTGGGAAATAGAATGCAATGCATTCATTTTAGGAGACTTCAACACACCACTCACTCCAAAGGACAGATCAACCAGACAGAAAATAAGTAAAGAGACAGAGGCACTGAACAATGTATTAGAACAGATGGACCTAACAGACACCTACAGAATACTCCATCCAAAAGCAACAGGATACACATTCTTTTCAAGTGTACATGGAACATTTTCAAAAATAGATCATATACTAAGCCACAAAAAGAGCCTCAGTAAATTAAAAAAGATTGAAATTGTACCAACCAGCTTCTCAGACCACAAAGGTATGAAACTAGAAATGAATTACACAAAGAAAGTGAAAAAGCCCACAAACACACGGAGGCTTAATAACATGCTCCTAAATAATCAATGGATCAATGACCAAATAAAAACAGAGATCAAGCAATATATGGAGACAAATAACAATAATAATTTAACACCACAAAATCTGTGGGACACAGCAAAGGCTGTGCTAAGAGGGAAATATATTGCAATACAGGTCTACCTCAGGAAAGAAGAACAATCCCAAATGAACAGTCTAAATTCACAAGTAACAAAACAAGAAAAGGAAGAACAAATGAGGCCCAAAGTCAGTAGAGGAAGAGACATAATAAAAATTAGAGCAGAAATAAATAAAATAAAACAATAGAAAGAATCAATGAAAGCAGGAGTTGATTCTTTGAGAAAATAAACAATAGATAAACCCCTAGCCAGACTTATCAAGAAAAAAAGAGAGTCTACACACATAAACAGAATCAGAAATGAGAAAGGAAAAATCACTATGGACACCACAGAAATACAAAGTTTTATGAGAGAATACTATGAAAAATTATATGCTAAAAAACTGGATAACCTTGAAGAGATGGACAACTTTCTAGAAAAACGCAACTTTCCAAGTCTGACCCAGAAAGAAACAGATAATCTGAATAGATCAATTACCAGCAAGGATAATGAATTGGTAATAAAAACCTACCTAAAAACAAAACTCCTGGACTAGATGGTTTCCCTGCTGAATTTTATCAAATATTTAGTAAAGACCTAGTACCCATCTTCCTTAATGTTTTCCAAAGAGTAGAAGAAGAGGAAATACTACCAAATTCATTCTATGAGGCTAACATCACTAATATCAAGCAGGGCAAAGACACCACAAAACAAATATTACAGACAAATATCCCTGATGAACATAGATGCAAAAATACTAAACAAAATATTAGCAAACTGAATTCAAAAATACATCAAAATGATCATCCATCATGATCAAGTGGGATTCATCTCAGGGATGTAAGGATGGTACAACATTCAAAAATTCATCAACATCATCCACCACATCAAAAAGAAGGACAAAAACCACATGATCATCTCCATAGATGGTGAAAAAGCATTCAACAAAATTCAACATCCATTCATGATAAAAACTCTCAACAGAATGTGTATAAAGGGAAAGTACCTCAACATAATAAAGGCTATATATGGCAAACTCACAGCCAACATCATACTTAACAGCAAGAAGCTGAAAGCTTTTCCTTTAATACTGGGAACAAGACAAAGATGCCCACTCTCAGCACTTTTATTCAACATAGTTCCAGAGGTCCTAGCCATGTCAATCAGACAACACAAAGAAATAAAAGGCATCCAGATTGGCAAGGAAGAAGTTAAACTGTCCCTGTTTGCAGATGACATGATATTGTACATAAAAAACCCTAAAGAACCCACTCCAAAACTACTAGGTCTTGTATCTGAATTCAGCAAAGTTGCAGGATACAAAATTAATACACAGAAATCTGTTGCATTCCTATATACTAATGATGAACTAGCAGAAAGAGAAATCAGGAAAAAAATTCCATAGGAAAAAACCTAACCAGGGAAGTGAAAGACCTATACTCAGAAACTACAAGACACTCATGAGAGAAATTAAAGAGGGCACTAACAAATGGAAACTCATCCCGTGCTCTTGGCTAGGAAGAATTAATATTGTCAAAAAGGTCATCCTGCCTAAAACAATCTACAGATTCAATGCAATTCCTATCAAAATACCAACAGCATTCTTCAACAAATTAGAGCAAATAGTTCTAAAATTGACAAGGAGCCACAAAAGACCCAGAACAGCCAAAGCAATCATGAGAAGGAAGAATAAATCCAGGGGATTATGCTCCCAGACTTCAAGCTCTACTACAAAGACACAGTAATCAAGACAATTTGGTACTGGCACAAGAACAGACCCATAGACTAATGGAACAGACTAGAGAGCCCAGATATAAACCCAAGCATATATGGTCAATTAATATATGATAAAGGAACCATGGATATACAATGGGAGAATGACAGTCTCTTCAACAAGTGGTGTTGGCAAAACTGGACAGCTATATGCAAGAGAATGAAACTGGATTATTGTCTAACCCCATACACAAAAGTAAACTCAAAAAGGATCAAAGACCTGAATGTAAGTCATGAAACCATAAAAGTCTTAGAAGAACATATAGGTAAAAATCTCTTGAGTATAAACATTAGCAACGTTTTCCTGAATGCATCTCCTCAGGCAAGGAAACCACAATAAAAAATGAACAAATGGTACTACATCATGCTAAAAAGCTTCTGCACAGCAAAGGATACCATCAGCAGAACAAAAAGGCATCCTACAGTATGGGAGAATATATTTGTAAATGACATATCCCACAAGGGGTTAACATCCAAAGTATATAAAGAAGTCACATGCCTCAACATCCAAAAAGCAAATGACCCTATTAAAAAATGGCAGAGAATATGAACAGACACATCTCCAAAGAAGAAATTCAGATGGCCAACACGCACATGAAAATATGCTCCACATCACTAACTGTCAGGAAAATGAAAATTAAAACCACAATGAGATATCACCTCACACCAGTTAGGATGGCCAACACAGAAAAGACTAGGATCAACAAATGCTGGTTGGGATATGGAGAAAGAGGAATCCTTGTACACTGCTGGTGAGAATGTAAACTAGTTCAACCATTGTGGAAAGCAGTATGGAGGTTCCTCAAAAAACTCAAAATAGAAATACCATTTGACCCATGAATTTCACCCCTAGGAATTTACCCTAAGAATGTATGATCCCAGTTTCAAAAAGACATATGCACCCCTATGTTTATCACAACACTATGCACAATAGCCAAGAAATAAAAGCAACCTAAGTGTCCATCAGTAGATGAATGGATAAAGAAGATGTGGTACATATACACAATGGAATATTATTTAGCCATAAGAAGAAAACAAATCCTACCATTTGCAAAAACATGGATGGAGCTAGAGGGTATTATGGTCAGTGAAATAAGTCAGGTGGAGAAAGACAAGTACCAAATGATTTCACTCATATGTGTAGCATAAAAACAAAGCAACAACTAAAGGAACAAAACAGCAGCAGACTCACAGAACCCAAGAATGGACTGACAGTTACCAAAGGGAAAGGGACTGGGGAGGGTGGGTGGGAAGGGAGGGAAAAGGGGAATAAGGGTCATTACGATTAGCACACATAATGTAGGGTGGGGCATGGGGAAGGCAGTGTAGCACAGAGAAGACAACTAGTGACTCTATAGCATCTTACTACATTGATGGACAGTATAATGAGGTATGTGGTGGGGACTTGATAATGGGGGGAATCTAGTAACCACAATGTTGCCCATGTGATTTTGTATTAATGATACCAAAATTTTAAAAAAGAATTTATATTTCTATTGAGTTTGAAATGTGCCTTTTGGTAATAAGCACATAAAGATGTTTAAAATCATCAGTCATTGAGGAAATACAAATTAAATCCAAAATGAGATAGTGCAACACACCAGCTAGAATGGCTATAATCAAAAAGAGACAGCTTGGCATAGAAGCCACAGGGCATAAATCTGCAAAGAAATAAAAAGCTAACCTTTTCAAACAATATGGCTTCTCTCTCACTTACCAACTTTACATCTCCCTGTATGGCCCCGGAAGATGACTGGTTAGCCAGAGACGGGTAAGATTCCTCAAGGGAGGAACAGCCTAAGACAGGCACAGTCACAGGTGAGAAATTGGGCATCAACAGTGGTGAGGCTTAGAACCTTACCCCCCACCCCCTGTTTTGAGAGAAATCTTCTGCATCTGTGGATGTTTTAATGCCCTTGTCTAGCTTGGATTAACACATAGTCTACAGGCACACACCTGATCATCTACATTTGCCCTCTTACAACACTAAACTATGTTTTCTACCTTTATCTTGCATCTACCTACCACTTCAGCATTTTATTAAAAATAAAAATAATAATAATAATAAAGGGAGAAATGTGGGATCCACATATAAATCAAGTATAAAAATCAAACGAATATTCATATTTGACCTGATTGTTTATAGTTCATAATGCTGATCAAAACCGAAAGTTTCTGTGATGACTGCCCTTGTACTGTTCACCATGTAAGAACTTATTCACTATGTAAGAATTTGTTCACCATGTAAGAACTTGTTTGTAATGCTTCAGAAATTTGGAGACTGACGAGAATTAGGCTTGGGGTGGATTAATGATTGTGCATTGAGCATTGAGTCCCCTATACAGAATTTTATTGTTGTTAACAACCATTTGATCAATAAATATGAGAGATGCCCTCTCAAAAAAAAAAGAGACAATCACAAGGGTTGATGAGGGTATGGAAAAACTGGAAACCTCATACATTGCTGCTGGGAATGTAAAATGGCACAGCTAATTTGAAAGACAGTTTTGCAATTTCTTAAAAAGTAAAGCTTACTGTATGATTCAGTAATTCCCCTTCTAGGGATTTACCTATGGGAAATAAGAATATGTTCATACAAAGATTTCTGCAGGAATGTTTACAGCAGCAATATTCATAACACCAAGATACTGGAAAAAACTCAAATGTCCATCTGCAGTGAATGGATAAACAAAACGTGATGTAGCCAAGCAATATAAACAAATGAGGTACTGATACAAGGTACAATGTGGATGAACCTTAAAAACATTATGCTGGCTGAAAGAAGTCAGATGTAAAAGATTCCATGTTATATTATTTCATTTATGGCATTTCTCCAGAAAATGGAGACAGCAGATCAGTGGCTGCCTGGGAAACAGGAGAGTGGGGAGTGACTGCAGATGGGGTGATGGCAAAGTTTTAAAAGTAGATTTTGGTAATGGTTGCACCACTCTATGAATTTACTAAAAATCATTGAATTGTACATTCGTCATGGGTGAACTTTAAGGCACATAACTTATACCTCAATAAATCTGTTAATAATGTGCACTGGCCTAACTTTTTAATACGTAGCAAATCAATACTGTGTGTATGCTCTCAACTTGTAGTCTGAGGGAGCCTCCAAAATGAATTCTCTTTATATCTGAATCTGATGTCTACAGTTGACCAGAAACTCTGAGTTAACACTTTTTATGCCAGATGGTGATGGGGACACCAAAGTGGTTTGCAAAGACTTGAAGTGAGTTCCTGAATTCTTCTTTAGTTAAGTGTTAAATTCCTGTATCTACTTCCCTCTTCGAAAGTGAAGCCCAGGTAAGTTTCCCCAGGAACCTGGAGGTTTCCTGTGTAGTGGGATATGGGGCTCAGCTGATCAGGGAGTGAACTGCATGTAACCCCTGATGAGCTGGGTTCACACAGCCATCTCACTTTTCCAGAGAGACTAAGCTGTTGATCTGTCATGCTGGCCTGGATCTTAGCCAGGATGTGAGGGGAGTCAGGAGCAAGCTGAGAAGCTGGGTCCCATCTCACCTTATGCAGTCACTATTACCCTTTGTCAATGCATCTTTCCTTTCTCAAACATTTGTAGCTAGATCTTCAAGGAGTCCTATGTGCAGCCTTCATGATACTCACCCTCCTGGCCTGAGTTCTGGTTCCAGATTGGCCCCGGTGCCTTCCACCTCTCCCAGCCTCGGGCTTCTACTACAACTATTGGAGGCCTGCCACAGCTCTGTGCCTCCCACAGGACAGGCAGCTGTCTGGACCAGCAGAATCCCAGATCCTGTGCCTTTGTTCTCCATTCTCTCTTCCACCCTCTTTCTGTTCCATAGCTGCCTCCTCTGCTAGCCAGAGGGCAACCCCAGACCTCTGTTCTCTGGAGCTGGAGGGCTGTCAAGGAATCTGAAGCCCCAAGTTTTGTAGAAATAGAATTCTCAGAGAAAACTCAAGAACCTCTTGGAAAAAAAATCAGTGGAATGGGGTTTTTGAGTACCTACTGAGCTTCTGAATACCCCCAGAAGAAGCCCTTGGAGGAAAATGCCAAAATATATTTTTTCCCATAATAATAGGATTCTAGAGCTGGAGGGGAGTTTTGAGATCAGCTGACCCAATCCTTTTATTTCCCAGATGGGTAGACTGAGGCTCAGGGAGGGAAATTAGACTGTCTGAGGATTTGTAATAACCATGGCAGGGGCAACGGGGCTTCAGCTTGGGCACGAGAAAACACAAAGAAAAGTAAGAGGCAGTATTCTCCTCTTCTGCTTGAGGGTATTATGCTTGGGCCACCAAGCCAGCAGGATGTCCTAGTCCTATGGGCCACACGCTCCTGCTCTAAGTTGCCATCTGTGGTCTTGTTGGATTGTCCACCTGTTTAAACATCCAAGGCAGCTACTTCTGCCTGTTTTTAGTGTGGGGGGGGCCTGCAGGTCATGCCATAATGGTTTAAGGCAAGGACTCAGGAGTCAGAGTTCAAACCTTGCCTCTACTGCAAAGTATGTGAAACTTAGTCATGTTATTAGACCTTGGTGCCTTAAAAAAAGTACCACACAGTATTTTTTTTTGTACAAAGGAATCCAGATAAATGTATTTCTTCAAAAACAATAGCAATTGTGAGAATGGCAAGAAATCTTTTAAGAAGAGCTCTTGCCTAGCCAGGTAACCCCAAAACAGATAATAGATCGAGTTAATTTGGTTGCTTAGTGGGAACACAGAACCTTTGGTGTTGGAAGAGACCTCAGAGATTTGGCTCTTTAACCATGCCAGGCTCACTCCCATTTTAAGTCCTTCAAATATGATCACATAACCTTTTCTTCCAGCAAGGCTGGTTTGTTATTCTAGAGGGCAGCCCCTTCCGCGGTGGGCGAGTTCTAACTGTTTGAAAGGCCTTGCTGATATTGAGCTGAAGTCAGTCCTGACTCCTTTGGGCAAATGATTTCTACAGGCTTTGTTCTTATCTGCCCCTCCAGGTTTTTGTGAGAATAAGAGGAGACAAGAGATATGACAAACACCTTGAAAAATAGGAAGTCAAGCACTTTCAAGGTATTACTTTTTAAAGTAAAAAATACATGAAATGTGTAGCTTTTCTGTTTTTGATATAGTTCTTCAACTGGCAGATTAAAGAAAATACTATGGTGTGGTATCTTCATTTCAGCTATGAAGATCCTGTAGCTATCCCAAAAATGTGGTCTGGCTAATCTTACAGTTGGTGGGATCCCAACTGGCTTGCATTCGCTTTCCATTGCCGTGTAAGAAATTGCCACACACGAAGTGGCTTAAAACAATGCTCATTTGTTACCTCACTTCTGTGGGTCAGAAGTCCAGGTGCGTCCTCTACTGAGGATTTTAAAGGCCAAAATCAAGGTGTCAGTTGGCTGGACTCTTTTCTGGATACTCTGGGGGAAAGTCTGCTTCCAAGCTCATTTGAGTTCTTTGCTGAATTAAGTACTACCAGCTGTAAGACTGAGGTCCTCATTGGTTGCTGTTGGGCAGGGCATCTCTCAGCAACTAGAGGCCATTCTACCATCCTTACATGTGGTTCCCTCCATCCTCAAAATCAGCAATGGCATGTCAAATTCTTCCTATGCTTCAGATTTCTTTGACCTCCACACTGCCCTCAGTCAGAAGATACATGGGCTCATATGACTGCATTGAGTCCACCTGAATAATTTCTCTTTTGCCATAAAGCAAAACATAATCATGAGAATGATACCATCATAGTTATAGTTTTCACCTATGCTTAAAGGGGAGGTGATTATATAAGGGAAAATGCCATTGGGGATTATTCTTAGAATTCTACCTACCACATGGTTCAATAATCATAGCTGAGGAATGAACACAGATGTAATAATGTTCAGTCTACCTGGTGGAGGCCTCCAGTGGTATCACCAGAACTCAGGTCTCTGATGTTCAGTATGTTTATTGGCATTTTGAATTAAATAAATGATTGATTAGATAGAAGATAGACCAAAGTTCTAAATAATTTTAGCAATTGAAAATGGTGGGGTAGACCAAAATAGTGGAATTTAAGGACAAATGCAAATTAACCTCACAAATACTTCCACACAGGCAGAATGGAGGAGATGTGGTTAGCTGGTAGCTCACAGGAAAAAGACCCAGAGCTTTTAATAGGTTCCAAGATCAACATGACAAACAGCACTAATAGGAGAAGAATGCCCTCAGCATCAGCCTAAAACACATCTATCCATTTTACAGCATTTTAATATTTGAATTTTGAAAATTGTCTGTCCTCAGGATCTATTCCTTGTGCCATTTGATTATGAGATCTTTCATCACCCAGGGAATTTTTGATATGTAAAATAACCTCAATAAAATTGTTTATATATATGTATGTTTGTATATATATATATACACACATATGTATATACAGGGTGTCTCCAATGGAGCTGTCAATCACCAGGGGTGGACACAAGGATCGGGCTGGGCAAAATACTCAATCTCATTGGTCACAGTGATTGGCTCAGAGCATGATCCAAACAGGATCAATCAGAGTCCCTTCAAGGAATCTCATATATGGTACTGGGAAACACTGTCTTCCTTCTGAGTCAGGAGTCATAAAGGTGTGGGTATGGAGACCATCTTGAGCCAAAGAAAGAAATTCTATGCAAGAAAGAAGTCAACATTCTGAAGAAAGCAAAGCCGCAATATGAGACAGAGAGTTCAAGCTTCGGTATCTCCCTGTTTACACTGCAGCAAGCTGGACTCATTTTCCAGGTATGAGAGATAACAAGTCCTTTTTCTGTTTTAAGTTAGTATGAGTTTGGCTTCTATCTCATGTAACCAAAATGTTCTGATGAAAACACTCACTTTACTTAATAGTCGAAAAGTTTACCAAAGAATTGTAAAGGTTACAGAAAACGTAAAACAAAATAAGCTATATTATAGGTCAATATTATATTAAAATGATCTTGAAATGGGCAAGGACTTTCTAAGTATAAGAGTAATAAAATGGGCAATGACGGTAACAATTCACAGGAGAAAGAAATCTAATAGCCAATAAGCACATAAAAATGTTCAAGCTTGTAATTATGGCTGTCCAAATCCAAATGCAATAACATTCTGACTTATAAAATAACATTTTTAACAATAATATGAAAGGGCAAGTTCCCAGATTCTATTTTAGCCAATTGGGACCCAGATCCTATTTCACCCAATCGGAGCTTGGTCTCTCTCCCCTCCAGTCAGCAAGAAGTACACCCACCACCCCTAGACCCTGCCAATTGACCAAAGCCACGACTCATCACCCCCTCAACTACCCCCCAGGCACAGCCAATCAGCCAGAGCCATGGCCATCACCCCCCCCAAAACTGCCCTGGAAACCCATAAAACCTTTGTTCTGGGGAAACTGCGCTCTCTTTCTCTCGCACCTGGCCACTGTGTTGGCACGGGTGTGAGATTGAGCTCGGGCTAGCTCGAATAAAGGCTCTTTTGCTTTTGCATCGGTGTTGGCTCCTTGGTGGTCTCCTTGGGATTCGCGACTTTGGGCACAACAAATACTTGATGTCTGTGAAGATGATGGGAGATGAACACTCTCATAAACTGCTAGTAAGAGTGCAAACATTTTTTTCCAAGAATAATATGAAATATGTGTCATCTAATTATCTTGCTTCTTGGACTCTCTTGGGAAAATAATGAGTAGTAAAGATTTAAGCGATTTAAGTAAGCGAGTCTATGGCAGCTCTATTTTAATAGTAAAAGCATAGATATAACTTAAATATTCCATAATGTGGTTATATTGCATAATACTTCTAAATAGAAGGTAATTCAGCTATTAGTATGTTAGAAGAATATTTAGAGGATACGCACATGATGTAATGTTACATAAAGGAAGCAATCTATGATATTTTATAGCATATGATTGCAACTTCACTTTTTCAAAGTCTCCATGTAAAAGGACACAGACTAAATATTAACAATATTAACTGAGCAACTCATATTTTCTTTGTTTAAAGATTACTAAATTTGCCCAGAAAAATATCAGATTAAAAACTTTAAAGAAAGCATATGACCTTGGCTAGTTGTGTCCCTGTCCAGTCAATCACCTTCAAAAACTCATGAATCAATTGTATTTTACCTACTTGCAGCAGTTCCTAAGAAATTAAGAGTTACTCAAAATTGAAAACCAGTTGATTAAAATAGTACTTAACACAGGGCTGAAAGGGGCGTGTGTGTGTGAAGGTGAGGGAAAGGAAGCAGAAGGGGGAACAAATCACCCGAAGAATAAGAAACAACAAAGATCAGTGCTTTTGTTCAACTGGAAAAAAACATTTACATTTAGTTTTTCAACTTAGCATCGGGCCAAAGTCCTCCAACAATGGCTGAACCCTTGTACTCATATATTTAAGTCCCATCCAGCCAGTAGGAAATTCCAAAGAAACAGGCATAGTCAGTTGGATGTACTGTAATGCGGGTGTGCCTTTAATGAATGTGCAGAGGTTATACGGATCAATTGTCCATTTGATTAATTCCCCTTGCAGGAAGGAATTAAATGTACTTAGGCTACACACCAGCAAAAGCTGAACGCTCTTTAAAATGTGATTTGCTGTGTTGAGGCTAATTTTTTTCTGGTCAAAACATTTCTTGAGATAATAATGGAAGTCAGTCAGAAAATGGAATTTGCCATATAAATATTCACTACATACTCCTTTGTAAGAAATGCATCTAATGTGCAAAACAAGGTCAAGGTCTACATAGTATTTGCCATTATCTGCAGCAAACCTTTGAGTTCTTATTTGCTCATTTCATAAAAGAGATGATTACTTCCTGTTTTAGAAATAATTCATTGCCCAAACTTCATCCTTTCCCTCTATGAAGCATTCAACATTAGCGTATGAGAGACTTCCACATCCCACCGAGGCAATGATCTTTTTCAATTCCTGGGCAGGTGTGAAGACCCAGTCAAAAGAAAGGTCTTGTACTTTTTATTACAGGGAATAATGTCTGATTTGTAAGTGGAAAGGAAGGAAATACTCTGAGTGGTATGGAGAAGCTGGGGCACAATCTAAAAATAATTTAAGTAAGTTAGAAAGTCACTGACAAGGACAAAACTAATGCATGGGTGCCATCTTTTGGCTCTGCTGGAGAAGGTCTCATCCATTACTGGTGGTACAAAAGGCTGCAATTCCTATAGAGGGGATTATGTAACAAGACCACATCATTTACCCTATGACCCAGCAATCTGGCTTCTGGAAATTTACCTGGAAGATAGACCTCCAACAATACAAACCTCAAAGTTATTCAATGCCAGTTATTTGTAATTGCAAAACAGTATTAAAAACTATGGTATATTAGTCCATGGAGTTTGATGCAGATGAGAAAGATATCTTTGAATTGATACAGAGTGATGTAGGGAAAATGGAACATCCTACGGCTAGGATCCTCACCTGAACCTAAACTATTTGATGATGTAACCGGCCTGCTGCTAGGCTACTGCTTCCACACCTGTACACAAGGAGCTATTATTGACTGAATCACTATATAAAGACTTCTGCCCGGTGCTCTGGGCAGAAGCATAGATGAAGGAGGATTATGGACCTGCGGACTGCTGGATGTGGATGTAATTCTAGTGCTCGAACTACTGCCGGGAGAGTAAAGCCGTGTATAACCCTTTTACCCCAAGACTGCTCAGTTGTCATTTCTTGGTCTCACTGAAACCATAATGAACTTGCCCAGGACTGAAATCTTCAGGAAAGGCAGGTGAGAAGGGATGAAAGTCAAAGGCACTCACAATAGGGATGCCATAGCTCCCGTCCCATCCACTTTTCTGATGTTCAGACCTTTGATACATAGCAGTGGTTCTCAAAGTGTGTCTGGAGACCAGCAGCAGTGCTTGGGGAATCCTTACAAATGCAAATTATTTAGCCCCACCCAGACTTACTGAATCAGAGACTTTGGGGCAGGCCCTAGGAATCTGTATTCTTACAAGTCTTCCAGATAATTCTATTGCCCTCTCAAGGTTAGAACAACTGCCTACAGCTCCAAATAATAACAGTGAGAGCTTCAATTAGTTACTTTACTATGTTCTGAAAACCTGTAACACAGTAGGCATCTCCCATTCCACAGATGAGGAAAGTTCCTCAAAGAGAAGTGGTACATCAAAGACTATATGGTTACCAAGTGGCTAGAACCAGGGGCTAGAACCCAAAAGTTTGGACTGCTCACATCCACTCCTTCCACAACCACCCAATGTCCAGTTAAAACAACTTCCAAGCTTAACTCCCCATGGGAATTTTAGCTCTAACTTTGGACCACAGTTAACTGGACCCCTCTTTATAATGAAATCAACAGCATTCTCTGTAAAAGCTTAGCTCTTTCCACTTTTGCCATCCTCAATGCTTCTCCAGTTCTACTTTGGGGAGCCATCACCCCTGATAGGCTGGAGGGCCCCCAGGAAGCCATGATGGGGGATGAAGAAGTTCTGAGGTTAGGGATGATGCTGGTGGCAATGCAGGTCTGATACACTGGCAACACTGCCAGAGAGAGGAGGCATCATGTGGAACCCGCACCTCTCCCGCTGGGAGCTCCTGAGGCCTTCTGGACATTTCTACAGGTGCTCCCTCAGCTTACCTGTTGTGGAGCTGTGCCATTGGAAAGAATGTCTAACAAATCAGAAGAGAGAAAGTAAAACCTAGGGAAGGCAAGCCTTTTGGTATCCAGGTACACTGCCAGGACTTTCTCACACAGGTACAATCTGAGGGCACAGACACAGAATTCCTAATTAAGTTTGCCTAGGCGCATAGATACACAGACCTTGATGTGAACATGCACAATATATGGAATACATGCAGAAACGAGTGCAAGAAACATAGGTATTGCAAACATAAACACTGATAAATTTCCATCAGAATGAACACCCCACTATTACCAAATCCAGGCACACAGAGAAACACACGTACTCACTCTTTCACTTGGGCAGTTAAATAGGTCAGGAGCTCAGAGACAGAATGGGGAGAAGGGAATATCATCTCCTGCATTACAAGAAGGGGCAGCTAACAGACCATCACCTGCTCTGAATATCTTCCAGTTTTTCGTAAAGACCTGCTTTGGTGGTGGCTTCCACTACATTCGGAGTTTTCTGAGCATCACAAGCTAGCTCCTTAAAGTCAGCATCAGTCCCTTCAAATCTTTTAGAATCCTGCAAATAAAAATGTGGAAAAACATTAACTACCACCCCCCTCAGTTCCAAAATCTCCCCTTCTGAGGCAAGTCAGGAGCAGAAACCTGTTCTTAGGTTGTCTGAAGATGCTAAGAAAGCGATACCTTTCACCTCCAATGGCAGTACTCAAACATTTTTGTCTTCAAACCCCTTTACCCTTTTAAAAACACTGGAGAGTGTGAAAAGCTTTTCTGTATGTAGGTGTTTCTTTTGTCTACCAATACAGTTTTCTACATTAGCAGCTAAAGCTGAGAAATTTAAAAAATATTTGTTAATTCATTTAAAAAGGAACAATATTAAGCTCATTATGTTAACATAACATGTACTTTTATTCAAAATAATTATATTCCCCCAAACAAAATAACTTAGAGAAAAAAATGCATTGTTCCTTTTCTTCTCCTTTCTTTATTGCAAATCTCTTTAATGTCTGACTTTAATGAGATGACTAAATTCACTTCTCCGCTTCTGCATTCAGTGTGTTGTGATAGCATATGTCATGCAACCTCTGGAAAACTCCCCTGTATGCTCATAGAAGAATGAAAGTCCAAAGGGAAAATAACATTTTAACATTATTATGAAGACAGTTTTGACCTCGACTTTTGACTCTTGGAGGTCACTGGACCACACTTTGAGAAATTTTGGCATCAAACACAGAACTCTTAAGTCAAGTAGATAGTGGATCCAGCATTCTTCCTGGGTCCATACAGAAGTTTAGGCAACCAAACTAAGGTTTTCCTCAGCACTTGTGATGTCAAAGTTAGATGTCATCATTTTTCCCAAACACACATCCCCCCAGAGTGTTGTTAAAATGATTCTGACAATAACATATGTAAAGCACTTTAGTTCAATACCTGGTACCTAGAGTTTGTGGTATTATTATTACTATATAACAACAGTTACAATGGCATGTGCTCTGTGCACTGTTTTAATTGACTCCCTGAAAGAGGTACTAGTATTAGTCTCAGTTTACATCGGAGGAAACCAGGGCACAGAGAGGGTGACTTTCTTACAACCCCACAGCTGCAAGTGGAAGCATTCGGACTCAGGAGCACGCTGCCGGCCCTGTCTGCCCCAGACCTCTGTAGTCCACCCCTCTCCAGGAAGACTTAGACTAACAGGGCCACATAAAGTGAATTATGATTCCCTAATGAGATACTTGGCTCCAGTTACAGGTGGAAAAGGTATCAAGGTTATAGAAGTATTGGAAATACCGGCATAAATGTTAAAATGAAAAAGAGCTGAATTCAGAGAGCTATAATTACACCAAGAGCAATTATGTAAAAATATGTATGTACATAAACAAAAGTTGGGAAATATTCTTAATGAATGAAAAGTTACTAGTTAGGTTGTAAGATGACTGATTTTATTGTTTTGAGATTGTCTCTATTGTCATTTTCTTAATACAGAGAACACATATTTACATATTTTACACACACATTGGTGGCACTGTTGAGCAGTTAATGATACTGATTATTGTATTTCATTGAAAGTCCTCAAATGCCTCCGTTAAAGTCTTTACCAAAGCCTCCATCCATGTCTTCACCCCCTTTATAATTAAACCTGCTCTTCTTCAATCACTAGCACTGGAGATAAATAAAACCTGGCTTATTCAATTTGGCCTAATTACAAAAGCTCTGACAGAATTGTTTTCTGTTAGTTTCCACTCCAAATGTGCAACCTTTAATCTGTATTATTACATTAAATATGCTTTTGCGGGATGAGCTGGGAAAATAAAATGTTTTGATGGAATGTGCTTTAAACTTTTTAGCAAGACCTGGATGTCATTTGACATTTTGGAATTAAACTAATTTGTAAGCAAAGACCTTGCTGTGCAGAAGGGACCCAGAGAAAGCCTGCCAAAAAAAAATTCTTTTAATGAGTTAGAGTCTACTGAAGGGGCTAAGTTAATGGCACATTAATTAGGACAAATTAGAAAGGGCTATCAACCACAGGGAAGGTAGCAAAGAGAAGGATGCATATTTTAGAGAAATTCCGTGTTTCGTATTTAGCTGAAAACTGGTATTTACCATGTGGCACAGGCCAGAGGGTTACAGAACAGCTTGCTGCTGAGAAGGAATGTGAATATGCTTGGAAACAGTGCTCTCTGCCAATCAATAGCTGCATTGTAATCATCGATGGGGCAACCCATGAGCAGCTCACCACAAACTGCAGTAGCAAAATATTTTCTATCTCTTCTCTTGTGTACATGGGCTTTTTTAAAATCCAGGTTCTCTTTTGCCCACCCACCCAGGGACAGACTGACTGGTATGCATTTCACCTTTCTTTTCCTCTGCCTGACTTTTGGTGGCTCGCGAAGCAAGCATTTGTTGAGTGAGGCCAAGGTAGGCAGCAGAGAAGGAAAGGTCTAGAGGATGAAGAAACTGGGTGCTCTTCCCTTGACTCGGGAAGGGAACAGAGAGGGCAGGGTTTCCTTAGCAAGTACCTGGGGCAGCTGAGCCCGGATATCATCAGATCCAATGAATATACTCTCCAGATGAGACCATGTGCACTGCACATCAAACCAGATGGCGATGACAGCATCGGCTGTGGACAGCTTCCTCTGCCAGCCCCACACTTCCTCTAGGAAGAAAGCAACATACTTGGACGTCATCAGGTTCTGAAGCTGCACTTGGTTATCCTCCAGGACCTCAGTGAGGCCTTTGTCCGACCACAGCAGGGGGACGTTGGTTCACAGGTGGGGCTCATACTGGAACTCCATGCTGGCCCAGGTGGCCTGCAGCTCCTTCAAGGTCTTCTCCATCCCCATCTCCTCCACTGCTTTGTCCACAATGCCCCAGACCTCATCCTCAAAGCGGTGCAGCTGGAGCTGCAGGAGCTGTGCCAGTGTCATGCCCTCTCCCACCGTGAAGCTCACACCCGTGGCCTGCATCAGCTGCCCCCAGTGCCACCACCGGATGGCCGGATTCTGGAGTTCAGCCACGGCCCTCAGCGAGGTCAGAGTGTTCAGCACAGTGCTTTCCAGGCCCGTGAAGGCATCTCAGCCCCTGACTTTCTTGCCAAGGTTCCGGATGTGCCTGGCAAACCGCTTGCACTCCACGTCCATGGCCTCCACGTTGATATCCCTCCACATGGTGGTCTCCCAGGCACGGATGCTGGAGGTCACCATCCCAGCGGTGTCCCAGAGCTCCTTCAGCTGGCAGACCTCCTTCCTGCACTGCTTTAGCTGCTTGTAGTCTGGACACTAACCTCAAACAGGCTGGCGGACTCTGCAGCGGAGGCCATGGTGGATTCCATCTGCTGGATCTTAGTGTGCCAGGCATCCAGCATTTGATAAGTGTCAATGCTGTCAAATCTACAAGACACAATGTGTTTCCTTTGTAAGTACAGCATACTTATTAGTAATATTATTGCTGTACAGGCCCATTTCTAGGATCACCAAAGTACCAGCAACTCTAATACTTACTTTTTATTTTTAGTTGAAGTGTAGTTGACATACAATATTATATTGGTTGCAGGTGTACAACATGGTGTTTCAACAATTATATTCTTTATAAAATGCTCATCATGATAAATGTAGTTACCAGATGTCAACATATAAAATTATGAAACTATTGACTATATTCCCTATGCTGTACTCTTCATCCCCATGACTTACTTATTTTATAATTGGGAGGAGTTCATCCCTCTTAATTCCCTTCAACTATTTTGCCCATCCCTGCACTCCTCCTCTCTATGGCAAACATCATTTGTTTTCCATATTTATGTGTCTGTTTCTATTTTTTTGTTTGTCTCTTTTTTCTGCTTTACAGATCGTACATGTAAGCGAAATCATATAGTATTTGTCTTTCTCTGCTTGGCTTATTTCGCTGAGCACAAACGCTTAGAATCTGAGCAAAGAGCAGTGAGTTTCACCAAAGCCTGGGAAGAAAAGACATTCAGGGCAGGTTGGAGTAGAGTGAACACAACCCACTGGAGGGAAGACACTCCAAGAGGAACACCCTGCTTGGATCTTTTCTTCACTTCTGAGAAGGTAAAAATGCTCCTCTTATCCTCCACCTCCCCAACCCCTTATCCAGGGTAGAGGGGAGTCATCCCTTTGTTCAAGCCCCCTTCAGACTCTGCTGCCACTCACTGGCTTCCAGACCACTTGACACGAAAGAGCACCGCAGATGCTAAAAGCCAAAGCCTGCCGGGAGCTGCTAGTGGGAAGTCGTCTTTAAGTGAGAGGGCTGGCACTTAAAAGTCCAGCACTGACCCCATCTGGCATCGCTTCCTCTTGAGCAGTGGTTCTCAGTCTTGGCTGCATATTAGAATCTTCTGGAAGCTTTAAAATCTCCATGCCCAGGCTGCTCCCCAGATCAATTAAATCAGAATCTTTGGGGCTGGGGTGTGCACAATGGCAGTTTTCAAGCACCCCGGGTGACTCCAGTGTGCTCTGCTGGTGTCCTTGTCTGTGGTGAGACTCACACTGATGGCCTGCAGTGCTTTCTTCCAAGTCTGAGGACCTCTGCTGGGAGCCTTGGAGAACACAAAGCCCTCAGCAAGGCACTCCGCAGTCACCATCAGTTTCCTTCACTGTGTGCCTCAGCTCGGGCTCCTCATCTAAGTCCCTTCTCCAGGCTGTGCTCAGCTTCCCCTCCGCCCTCTCTGGTCTGCTCTGCCTGCATCCTGGGGTGGCCCCTGGGTCTGCACTTGCCCCAGTAAACACTGTATCTAACTTTAGAGTTTTAATTCATGCCCCCTCATCCTCTTTTCTCCAACGTGTATGGCAGGTGTCCTCTGCTCCTGGTGCTCAGCAGCGTTAACCTACTCGATGCTGCCACCCGCCCAGACCTGCTTTCCTGGTTTGGCCTCTCCATGTAAGAACTCTACATACAAAGGAACCCACACATGCAGATAATGTTTCTGTGGCCAGAAGCACCCAGAACCCAGTGTGCAAGGAGCCTCTCATTTTCCTCCGCAATCTCACTTTACACTTTTTCGCCATCACCTCTTTTAGGTTTTATTGTTTCTATGTGCTTGGGTTAGGTACTGGGGACACCACGACTTACGTGTGAACACTGCGTTCCTCTAAAATCAGAACAGGGCATCCCAGGGTCCATCCTCAAGGGGAAAGTTGAGAGGACATGAATGACTAGAGAAGTGGCCGTTTCCTCCAACTGAGTGTGCGTATCCATATGTGTGTATTGGCTGGGGGGGATGTGGAGGGGAGGGGAGGGGAGAAAGGAGAAGGATGGCATACAAATTCCCTTTCTTGAACTGCCTCTTCTCTCGGAAATATTGGACTTGATGGATGGAAAGGGATCCTAATTAAAGTCATTTACCTGAACTGCTCACCACTTAAGCCTAATTGCCATGCAACACAATAACAGTTATGCATACCATTAAATTAGTGTCAGATTAACTGATGCTTGCTATGTTTGATTCCGCTTGTTCCATCTAAATAGTTTTCGGCCTTTGTGTTATGGTGGTGGATTTACTCCTCACAAGAATGAGGCTGAACAACAGTGCACGTCTTCACTGTTCTCCAGCTGCCAGCTGTCTTGAACAGAATGAGTTTGGAGATGACAGAGCTGAAAAGGGCCCTTCATCTATATAGGCAAGGAACCCTCTCCCCCATGAGAACAGTGGAGAAAGAACTAGAAGGAAAGAAATGTAACATCCTCAAGCAAGCGGTCCAGCAGGGAAGATCACCATACCTGAATGGTCCTGCTTATTTTTAATTTCCAGAGACTAATTGTCAGTGTGTAGGTTCTACTTTTTATCTTGACTGCAGTGAACTTAGCCTCTTGGTATTAGCACAAGATCGACTAGACAAATTCTAGGAGCCCACATGCTGTTTAATATATTAATGGAGTAAAATTCAAGAATAACTTAATAGGTAAGATATGTGCTATTAGAGTTTTGAGGGTGCACACAAAAGAAGATAAATGATCTTTCTAACCATTCTTTCCTCAGCACATATGAACATCCTTAAATCAATATTGGTTCCTCAAATATTTGTAAGAGGTGAGCATTTGACAAACCTATCCCAAACTTCATCTACCCTGTGGCATAGTTTTTGTTTATAGTTTAAATTTGTGGACAGTAATTTCCTGCAGCTAAGCACACATAAAAGTTAATTCAGCCTAAGTAGTGAAAAGGACCTCTGGACATGAGGGCAGGTAACCTTTTTCCCATTTAAACACTGTAGTGTGAATTGTCAGGATAGCCACAGACCTGATGAATGTGCCTAATAAACTACAAGCGGTTCTCTAAACCCAGGGGGCAATACCGTACAAAAACAAGAAAGTAATAGGAGGGAAAAGGGTGTACTAAGTCTTTGAAATTGAAATAATAATGCAAAAATATTTTAATCTAAAAGAGAAATGTCTGGAAAGTTTAGATGAATAAAACCATAATTAAGAGAGATGGAAATATGGTGTTCATGCATGTGATCTTGGAAAAATGACTGATGTCAGCCTGACCTAGACTTGAGCATAGAGAGAGAAAGAGCAGTAAGTGACTTAAATTGTTTTGTGGGAAGCTAGTAGCTGGTAAAGGTTAACCTCAGCACCATACGTGTATACAACGAATGATGACACACCTCTGCTTGATACCCCACAGGTACTGTACAACTCAGCACATCTGATCTGAACTTGTGTTCTTCCAGCTCTTTCCATCCTGTGGCCCCCATCTGCGTGAGCAGTGGAACAGTCCCTTCCAATGACTTGTCCAAAATGGAAGACGGAGAACAAGTGGCTAATTCTCAAGATGGCTCCAGCACCCTCTTCTAGGGGGTGTGAACTGCCTCCCAGTGGGGATTGAAGTTGGCATCCAGTGAACATGACTACTTACTCATTTTTGAAACTATCCTGAGGCTGTAAGTCCTTGAGGTCAGGGACTGTGTATAACTTTAAAATCCTAGCCCTTGCATCATTTTTGCTGACTCCACTGTTGAGACCACAGCTTCTTTTGTTCCATGGAAGCCTGAATCATGTGAATGAGTCAAATTAGCTGGAAGAAGAGGGTCAAGCTCAACTAGTCTAATGAACTATATAGATATGTCCCTGGGAGATTTAATGACCCATGTTGCTTTTTTCTCCAGTGATTGAAGAGATGGTAGATGCTGTCCAAGTGAGACAGAGGTCCTTCTTCCCTCCTGTGTGCTCTCTGGGCTATTTGGAAAGCCTTGCTTTCTCTAGTTGTCATGCAGGATAGTATCCAATGGGAGGGTGTCTTCAAGAAGGCTCCACAACTATTGACAGAATCTGATTGCCAGCCAACTAAAACCACTAATGTTCCCCATTAAGCTGGAGCCTGCAGGGGTCAAATGCTTTGGCTAAGAAACTCCTGAGTTACCTTGGTCTGGAGATGGATAAGATGTCCTGGAATCATTCCTAAGGTCAGAAATACTGAACAAGAGAGTGCTGCTGGAAGCATAGAACATCCCTTTCACTCAGAGGAGAATTAGTCTCCAATTTTAAGAGTTCTAGAAAGCCCTTGAATCTGAGTATGATGATTTAGCCAATTACTGTGAAGTGAGAGAGCTCAATTAGGAATACGCTGACACAGCTGAGAGTTTAGGACTAAAAGAGGAAGTAAAACATGACTTGGACATGAAGAACTCAACCCAAGCAATGTGACATCACCCAGCACCTGTCAGACTGCAAGGGCCTAATGAGACACTTTATTTCTTTTTCTTCCTCCAAGACAAGATAAATGGGAGCTTAACCTGTAGTCTAATCAGGAATAGACACTTGCATGCATTGAGGAATGCACCACAGGCTGCATTTTAGAAATTCGTCAATGATCTCAAAGTGAAGCAACCAGAACTAAACTCATTTGCTACTCACTGTACCTCAACATTTTAAACACATACATTCACACACACCAAACTAAGAAACAAAACAAAATGAATTGACACCCACGAAGATTCCCTTCATCAGTAAATCCACAATTCTGCTCTAGTCCTGAAGGTTTTTTTGAGGAGAGAAATACATCAAAATTGCAGTAATGTTTGGATTTCCACACTGCTGTGAGCAATTCTTTTCAAAGCATTCTCTTCCAGAGATTTGTCTGCATGTCAAATTAAGAGATGTGAATTTGGAAAACCCAGCTAAGGGGAGTGATAACCTCATAGCCAGCAGATAAAGTGCTAAGAAAGAGAAAAAAAAATAGTGCAGCTACTAAATCAAAAAACAACAGCCAATCAATACACGTACACAATGTAACCATGAAGGAGGAATACCAGATTTCCATCAGATGACTAGCAAATGAGTATTGTCCCTTCAACCAATCTCAGAAGCCTGTTTGGGAAGCCATTTCACCAAACCATCTTGAGAATTCCTTTTTTAAAATTTTCTTAAGAGACAGTCTTAAGACAGACTAATGCCAAGGTTATTAGTATCATTATTTTTATGGCTGCTGCCATGGTGTGATTGTTAACACTAAGCAGTATTACTCAGCTTGATATCCTACCTCCCTCAACAGCTTTTGCTCTACATGATGAGTGTTGAATTTTAAAAATTCAACGGCATGCCCAAAAGGAGTTCCACCAGTGTTTTGAACAATAGATGTTTCTTAGGAATGAGGGCATAGCTACTAAGGCAATTATTCTAGAGGGAGGCAGACTCAGTTTTAATGTCCTGATTTGATTGCTGAGAAGAGAAGCAGTTACTTCCCTCCAGGGCAGCAGTCTCAAACTTGGCTGCATGCTGGAAACACCTGGGGAGCTTTAAAAACTACTGATGCCAGGTCTTACCCCCAGAGAATCTGATATAGTTGGTCTGTGGGGCAGACTGGATATTGGAAGTTTTAAGAGCTCCCTGGGTGGTTCTAATGTGCAGTTGAAATAGTAGCACACTGCTTCAGAGTCCTGTGTTTTATCTGTCTATACACATCTTTTGCACAGTTTTACAAATCTGCCCTTCTCTTCCACTCAACACACTCATTTTGTTCTCTCTAGCCCCAAGTATAATAATTGGGGGAGAGTAGCTGCTTAATAAGTGTTTGATGAACATTATTCAGTAAGAATAAGAAGACCCTTAACTGTGGGCTAGGTTGGGTGACCAACAGCTCCGATGTGCCTGGTACAGAGGGACTTCCCTAGATGTGTGACCTTTCAGTGGCAACATGGGAAGAGTCAAGGGAAAACCAAGAAGGTTGGTCACCCTAGTGCCAGATGCTATGCTAAACACTTGGAAAGGGTATTGCTTTAACCCTATTGGCAACCCTATGCGATGCATGCTATTTTTAACCCAATTTTACAGACAAGGAAACTGAAGCACATATTGAGTGGCTTCCTGACATGGGCATTAAGCCTGAGATTAGACACTAGACAGCCTTTGTCCAGAGTCCATATACTTAATCATTATGCTCTATTTTCTTTCAGTAGAGTTGTGATTTTTGTTTGTTTCATTTGTTGCTTTAACATGTACCTCCCAATGTAATATTCAATAGCCTCTGATGCTGAGCAGTAGACCAGAAGCAGACCCTAGCAGACTTCCCCACTAAGGGGGGAAACCTCAGAGAATGGAACCTATGTATGCGTGCACACTGTGCTTACATGTGAATGGTGTTGCCCATCCTATAGCTGTTTTATGTAAAGACCCCTTAATCACAAGTAAGGAGGTGTCTGAGCATTACTAAGCTATGAAAGAAGTAAACCCTTCACCTCAAATCCTTCCTAATTTAGGCTACCAAAATGCCTTCCAAAAGTATTTTAAAATTCTATCAGCCATAAAAGAAAAGGAGTTTTTGAGAATTTAGAATACCAACAGTTTAGTGAAAACTTTATAATTATACCACACCCTTTATAGACCTGGAGACACAGAAGTTTCTAGACTTTTGAAGGCAAGGTCTTTTGTTTGCACAACCTGTGGTCATCTCATGCAGGCGCTGAGAGGATGCTGTCCAGTCCAGCCCCACGTCCTAACCATAAAGGGGGGGAAGACTGTTAACTAGTCTTAACCTGTGAGAAGAACACAAACTCAACAGAAAGACAGTCAGTGACTCAAAGGTGCCATGTTTACAAGTAAGGAGGCAGTGGTGGGGACTGATCCATACCTGAAGGGAACTTCTTGGTGGAATTGCTCGCAGAATCACTGCTGTTCAGCATCAAAGGCTGTGCACCACTGGCAGAGGACGCTCACTTCATTCGCTTGCAGTGGGGCCACCTGCTGCCTCGCAGTAATGGCCATCTTTTTTATGTTGTTCCATTTCTCAGGCAGCTCCTGCAATGAAGATCTCAGTGTGGTCAGACCCACATTGTTCCCCCCCTTCACCACAGTCCTGAAACTGGACAGACCCCAGATACCTTCATGTCTGCCACAACACCTGCTGCAATGCCATGGTATCATTTGTCTGTTTTCAACAACTCCCCTTCCTTGACTTATCTCCCTAGTCAGTTGTTCTATCGACGATCATCTACTTTGCACTCAACACTACCCTTCTTGCCCTCAGCCTCTGACCCAGTAACCCTTTCCCTTTTTATATTTTCCAAGAATACTTGGTTATTTTCTGTAACACCCCACACTTCCTCTTAGACCACCTTAACATTCCTCAGATCTGCTCTTTTCTCCTCTGAGTGAAAATAATTCGTTCACCCTTAATTCTGGAAAAAAAAACCTGACACACTTTGTCCACATCAATTCTCCCATATATCCTCCAGAATTACAGTGTTTCATATTTATTGAGTTTCCACCATGTGCTAGATATGACACATACCTTACATATACTGTTCTAAATTCTGGGCCTTGGGCAATTGCTAAGTCCTGTTTCTCATTTATTTCAATCCACCTCACCTGACTCTGAAATCCTAAAACTCCCCCACTCTTTCTTTTATTAGGAAAACAAATTTTGCACTGACCTCCAGCTGCTTAAACACCGTTTTTGGCAATTCTTGTCCATAGGTCTTCATCAATTCAATAGTTTGCTTTAAGGGCTCAAACATCTCATCAGTGCTGCCCTGCCGTTCTTTAAGAGCCATAAGGTGTCCCATAATCTCAACCAATCCTTTAAAATCGCCTTTTTCAACTTCCTTGAGCAAGCCACTCTCACTATTTTTTATAAACACTTCAAGGTAGGCCAAGCTAAGCAAAACACAAACAGAACATGAGGAGCCACTCTCCTGCCTCTCCCCAAAAAGCAGATTTATTTATTGCCCCAAAAATATAGCTATTGCAATGGAGAACCTTCCATGTGCACAGCTCTCTGCATAGACTGTACACTGATGGTAAGAATATGAGCCTTTTCAGAAGTGTCAGAGTCATGAAGACAAAGATGAACACTTTGATGGTGACTCCGGGGACACGACATATTAGTAGGACAGCTGGGGAAATGTGAACAAGGTCTGTAGGTTAGTTACTAGTACATCAATATTAACTTTCCGATCTTGACTGTACTGTGGTTATGCAAGATGTTATCATTTGGGAAATCTGAGTGAAGGTAAAAGTAAATAAATGAATCAAATAAATAAAAATACACTGCACAAAAAGGGAACTTTGGTATTGTTTTGCAATGTTTTTTGTAATGTTTTCTTGAAATTTTCAAAAAAACTATAAATCACAAAAATACTGTGGTGTCTAAAATCATACACACTCGGGTTGTATGTGTAATCATGGCCAAGTCATTTAACATCTGAGCCTGTTTCCTTGCCTATAAGATTGGAGAAATCATTTCTGTCTCACTGGTTATTGTGAGAATTGTCTTTAATTCAGATATATTTATTATCTATTACATGATACAAGAAAAAAATTAATATGTCTAACACATGAGCCCTAGCATGCTTCCAGGTCCTGAGGAGAGAATAAATAGGATAAACAAAGGCTCTGCCCTTTTGAAACTTACCTCTTAGTGGGAAAAATAAATAGGAAACAAGTGGATGGAATAGACTGAACAGTTTCACATAGTGATGAGAACTATAAATGGGTAGAGACTATTTAGGATGGCTCTATTCTCTATGGATTGGTTAGTAAAGGCCTTTCTATTGAGGTGGTTTTTGAGCAGAAACATAAATGGTATGAAGGAGGGAGCCATAGAGAGAAATAGAAGAGTTTTCAGGTAGAGGGAACAGCATGAGGGAAGGCACAGAACCTGGATTCAGTTGACTTGTTTGAGGAAAAGGGGAAAAGTCAACGTGGCAGAAGCATGAGGCAAATAGGGAAAAAATGAAGGGAGAAGAGGGCAGAGAGTTAGCTAGGGACCAGACATGGCAGGGCCTTAGTGGCCATGATAAGCACTCCAGATTTTATTCTGAGCAAAAGATCTGCAGCTAGAGGAGAACGTGTTTTAGCAGGAGGTGGTAATGAAGATGGTGGTGCTGGCTTTGCTGGTTGGGAGACAAGAATGGAAGCCAGGAGGGCTTTAGGGACTATAATCATTGTCCATGTGACAGAAAATAATCGACTTTGACCGGCTGGTGGACCTGAGGAGTGGTCAGATTCAATATAATTTTGCATGTAGAGCCTATAGGACCCACTGATGGATTAGGCGAGAGATGTGAGGAAACAAGAGAGATCAATAGTGGCCCCAGGCAGTGAGGTGAACAATGGTATCATTTAAAAAGATATGGGGAAGAATTGGGGAAGACTAGTTTTTGTGGAGGGAGAAGGGGAAGAGGAACACGTTTTAAACACATGAGGTTTAAGATGCCTCCCAGACACTAGACACTTCAGAGAAACATTTATTAGTCAGTGGAGAGTTCCTGAGAGATGGGGCTGAAAATATAAATTTGGTAGTTATCACACAGATGTACTTCAAGTGGTGGGTTAGATGTCACTTGGAATATGAGTATTGATAGCTAAGAAAGTTCAGGATTAAGGTTTCAGGAATTCTAATATTTGGAGGTCTAGAAGAGACAAGCCCAGCTAAGGAGACCAAGATGGCACAGCCAGTGAGACAGGAGGAAAACAAGAAACGTGAGGTATCCTGAAAGCCACAGGGAGAAATGGGGAAAGAGGGAATGATCAGCTATGCCAACTCCTCCTGAGGGGTACACATGAAGATGAAGACAGATCGTGACCACAGGATGTGGCCATGTGAAAGCTGTTAGCCACCTTGACATGAGTGGTTTCAGTGGGCTGGTCTAGTAAAAGGCTGACTGCAGACTAAGCTGGGGAATGGCAGACTTCAGATTCTTGCTGTATGATGTACATGATGACATGAGTAACCCTCCTGCTCAAACAACTAAAAGGCATAAGCAACTATTTCAAAATCATTTAAAACATGCATCACTAGTTGGGCATGAAATTAAGGAATCTCCAGAGACTGAAGATGTATCAAGAGCAAGAACCAAGCAAGGTTTTAAGTTGGCGTTCATATAATGGTTTCTACTGCACCAAGAAGACCTTGAACTTCCACTTTGATTGCTTGAGCCGAGGGCCCACACAAGGTGGGTAGGCTAAGCTAATAGGAAGCTGCAACACAGCAAGAGTGAACAAGAATAAACACACTGCACAGAAAGGGACTGTAGGGAAACTTGTCTGCTTTACCCTGGGCACTAGGTGGGCCACTGCTAGTTGAAGTGTAGGTGGTCTGGGGTTGGAAGAATCCCCTGGATAACTGGTAGAAACAAAAGCAAATCATTCCTGAAGGAATGAAACTAGAATCTAATCTTCAAAGGATTTCCACAGATAAAATTCCAAGGAACATGGTTTATAATCAAAAGTTATAACCCATACAAGCAGTCACCATGAGTAGGAGCTAGCAGAAACAGACACAAAACCTGTGAAGAGTTCAGATACTGGAATTCAGATGCAGAATATAAAACAGCAATATTTAATATATTGAAAGGACAAACGAGTTCTTGTTTCAGTGTTTCACTTTACCGTTTCTGACCCATATAGCAGGAGAAAGTAACTTTCTGCAGTTTCTCGGACATCAATTCAAGACTAAGAAAAACAACTTTATCCTTTTAAGCACTATATGCCAGTTTAGACAGAAGTGCTTTCTTTAGGAATGACTCTAGAAGCCTAGATAAGTCCACACAGCCTTAATAAGTCACAGACCCTGCCCCTGACCCAGTACTAAGTTCAAATGTAAATTCAGCATTATCTCAGAGTCAGGAATGGAAGCAATTTCAGAGGCTTTCCAAATATGACAGAACCAGTGATAGCATGTGGACCTTTGTCTGAATGATGGATTCCAACAAGTGACAAAACTCACTGAAGTGGATAACATGAAAATTATGGCCTGTGATGGCATTACTTTGTGAAGGAAAGCATAGAAAAGCTTTTAATATGTGTTTTAGCAATGCAAAAATGATCATACTGTGCTTTGTTGATGGACAATTCCAGGAGAAAGAAGCTAATAATTTCCTGGAGGCCTTTATGAATCTACAGCATGAAGAAACAAATAATTTTTAAGTTGACACATCAAAAGTTGTCTTAAAATCATCTAATGAACATGTTCTCCAACTTAAAAAATGAATAAATAAAAGAGAAGCCTTAAAATTTGAGCAAAGAACAAAAGAGTGTAAAAAAATGAGCAAGGAAAATTATAAAATCACCAAATAGAAATTTAAAAATGGAAAGTATAATTAAAATTTAAAGCTCAGTGAATGGTTTAAAGAGGAGATTTAGACAAAGCTGAAAGAGAGAATTAGATTGCTCTATGTGGAGAAAGTGAAGTTTTCTGAACTGCAGTGCAGATAGACAAAAAACTGAAAGCTCTGGAAACTGTGAAGACACATGAAGGAGTGAGAAGATCTGGCATAAGTGTAGTAAGGGCTCCAGGAGGAAGCAAGAGAGAGAATGGGCAAGAAACAATCTTTGAAGAGATCCTAGTGGAGAATTTTCTTGAATTGCTAAGACTCCAAATGTGAGATTAAAAGAGCAACAAATTCCAGGCAAAATTAATATAAAGAAACCCTCACATAGGTAGTTCATGAAACTAAAGATTGCCAAAAAGGAAAAAAAAAATAAAACCTTTAAAGTAGTTAAATGGCTTCAGAGCAAAGACAGACTTCTACAAAACAAGGGAGGGAAAAAAGAATTAAACTAACATGTGACTAGACAATGAAAAAATGGAAGCCAGGACACAGTGGAATAATACTTTAATACATAAAGAAGATATCTGCTGTCCTAGAATTCTATCTTCTAAAAAACTTTTTCAAGAACAAGGGCAAAATACATGCATTTTCAGACAAAGAAAACATGAGAGTTCTAACAATAGACCCTTATTAAGGGAACCTCTAGTGGACAGATCTCAGGTAAGAGCTCTGTGATGTAGGAAGATTTAATGAGCAAAGATATTGGTGAATATGTAGGTAAATTTAAATAAACATTGAGTGTATAAAAATAAAAATAAAGTATAATTTGTGGAGTTTAAATACTAGAGAGCAATTGAAATTACTGGGAATGACAGAATATAATTCTAGTAGTGAACAGTTGAGTTCAAACTATTCTAAAGTCTTTGCATTGGTTGTGAAGAGAGTAATAATGCTGATAAATTTCTTTCTTTTAAGGATGCTTATTAAAACAGCAATGGGAACCATAAGAACTGGAGACCTTAATAGTACAACATCCAAATTAGCAGAAGGGAAGAAAATGGAGTAAGAAAAAGGAAAAATAAAAGAAAACAAAAAAAGCAGGCAAGAAAGGAAAAAATTAAAAGGAAAAGAACAAATGGAAAGTATATAATAAAATGGTAGAAATGGATCCAAAATAGCAAAAGACATGTTGATGAACATCCAGTTAAAATGTCAGTATTGAGGTAGATGAAACATTCAGTTCTATGCTGTTTATAAAAATCTCTCCTAATATAAAAGCACAGAAAGGGTTGAAAGCCAACAGGTAAAATGAGAGACACTAGGCAAATATCATACAAGGGAAATTGGTTTAATCATATTAAAACAAGACAAAACAGACTTCAACACAAAAAATCTAGCTAGAGATAAAGAAGATTAATGTATGGCTAAAAGTTTCAGTTTGCCAGGAAGATAGAAAGAATCAAACCCTGCATGTTCACAGAACATAACCTTAAAATAAATGAGACAAAAAGTGAAAGAAATATAAGGAGAAATTAACAATCTACCAGCAAAGTGGAAATTTTTAACACAGTTATCTCAGTAATTGATAAATTAAGCAGACAAAAAGAGGCAGTGAGGGTACAGTGAATGTGAATAAAACAGTTAACACATTTGATCACATAGGCATGCACAGACCATTAGACCCAGCAGCTACAGAATACACATTCTATTCAAATGTGTGTAGAATATTTATAAAAACTGACCATTAGATAGTGTATAAAGCAAACTTCAACAAATTTCAGAAGCTTGTTACTACATGTATCACATTCTCTGACCACAGTGTAATTATTAGAAATTAGTAACAGAAATATAACTAGAAGAACCCTATGTTTGGAAATTTTAAATATATGTAAACTCATCATAATGGATATTAAAACTGTTTTAGAACTAAATTATAATAAAAATATTACATGTGCAGACTTGTGAGATATAGGTAAAATTGTACTTAAAAAGGAATTTATACTTGACACCAATATAAGATTATCAGTGATACTTCAATTAAAAAAAGGGAATTTATAACTAAAGGTTATATTAAAAAAGGCAAAGTTTCAAAATCAATAAAAAAAAGATTCATAAGTTAGCCAAGAACAGAAAACAAATCCAAAATGTAGAAGGAAATAATAAGCATAAGAGAATAAATTACAATGGAAATTGAGTTATAATAAAGAGGAACAATGAGTTCATAAGATAAACTTCTATAAATCTCTGGCAATATTGATAAAATAAAGTAGTACAAATAAAAACAAATAGATATGAGAAAAGAAACATAACCATAGATTCTCTAGAGATTAAAGACATAAGAGAATATTATAAATTTTATGACAATAATTTAAAGGTTTACATGAAATGGGTACGTTCCTAGACAAATATGGCCTACTAAGGAATGGAAAACCTAAAACTCCTATAACTATTAGAGAAATTATAGGTAAAACTCTTGCCACAAAGAAAGTATCAAGCCCAGATGGCCCAATAGGAGATTTAAATAAAACATTCAAGGATCAGAGAATTTCAATCTTACATCAACTCTTCCAGAGAATAAGCAAGAAGGATTACATCCTAACTCATTTTATGAAACTCATTTATAAGGAAGGAACATTGAAGGCCAATCTCAACTGCAAACATAAACCTATTAATGCTAAACAAAATATCTGCAAACAAAATCACCCAGTGGACATATCTGAAAAAATAATACTTCATAGTTGGGCTTATCACAGTAACACCTGGTTGGTTTAATATTAGAAATTAAATAATGTATTCACCATTTGAACATTTTGAGGGAATGTTCTTAATGAAACTAGAAAAAGCACTTGGTAAAATGCTATATCCATTTATGCTAAATCTTCTTAACAAATTAGGAATAGAAGGGGACTTCTTTAATCAGATAAAGAGAATCTACACACACACACAAAATCATGGCAAATGTTATATTTAGTAATGAAATGTTGAAGGCATCCCCTTTAAGACTGGGGCACAACAAGGGTACTTGCCATCACCACTTTATTCAACATTATACTGGAAGTCCTAGACAGTGTGGCAAGATAAGAAATAGCGATGAAATGCATTTTATAAAAAGACTGAGGAGGAAGAAATAAACTTATCATAAATGTGTAGATGATGGCTATGTCCATGGTAAACCCAAAGAAGGATGCAGATAAATTATTTGAGTTAATAAGTTAATTTAGCAGTTGCTTGATACAAAATCAATATACAAAAGTCAATTCCATTTCCACCGAAAACATGATTTTAAAATTTCATTTATACTAGGGACTGAAAAATAAAACATCAAGGACACACTGAGAAGCATCAGGGCTAATGGATTGGGAATCTTGATGGGTCTGAAGAAAGTATGTGGTGGTGCAGCCAAGTACATGACCTGGAAGGATACTAGGTGGTGGTCAGAGAATGGAATGCTTGAACCTGAGGCTCTGAAGGGACAGAAATTACTTCTGCAACTTTTCCTCTACCCACGGAGAGCATGACATGGAATCAGGCAGCAGAGGTACGGAGGAGGGAAAGGGCACTGGGGAGAGAGGTCAGCAAAGTAAGAAGCAGGGACAATGGAAACTCTATGTGGATGTTGGCTCCCTGGGGATGATTGTCAGCAGAAGCGTGGTGAAGGGAGGCTGAGCCAGATGGTAAGAGCTGCAGTGATGGGGAAGAATGGCTAACAGCTCAGGAGGCAGCTGCAGCAAAGACACACAGCAAGTGCTTATGTCTATAAGAACTTGCTCCAGAGAAGCTGGGTATTTTGAGGGAGGATGGTGGAGACATGGTCTGGAGGAAGCAAGGACCAGTAAGAGTGCCTCCAGGCCCAGGGCTCAGAGGGATACAGGAGGAAAATCAGGCTCTACAGGGGAGGGCTGCAAAGAAGTGTCCTCAAGAGTGAGCCAGGGTTCAGTTAGAGAAAGAGGATGGGGGATGATGAAGGGAACAGTGGGCATATGCTGATGAAAGATTCTGAGATCTGTGGGAAGGCTTGGTGAGGGCAAGGTTGGGGGTGAGCCAGATCAGGGCATGAAGAGCTGAACAGGGATGAGAATTTAGATGATGTTATGGCCCTAATGTGTGTGCACCCCACAGATTCCTATGTTGGAGCCCTAACCTCTAATGGTATGGCATTTGGAGGTGGGGCCTTTGGGGAGTAATTAAGGTTAGATGAGGTCATGAGGATGGCTCCTCAGAAGGGATTAGTGGCCTTATGAGAAAAAGAGATCTCTCTCTTTCTCTGTGCAGAGACACCAAGGAAAGGCCACATGAGGACAGAGTGAGGAAGCCAGGAGAGCTCCCCACAGGCAGCAAACCGCAGGCACCTTGATCTTGGGCTTCCCATCCTCCAGAACTGGGAGAAATAAATTTCTGGTTTCTAGGCCACTCAGTCTGTGGCATTTTGTTATGGCAGCTACTAGGATTCGAATTCCAGTTCCTATGTGTGTGTGTGTTGGGGGTGGGGGAGCATTCCCCACACCACCAGGTAATTGTCCCACACCAGATGGGTGTCAACTCAATTCTGACGCTATCTATCTGGTAGCATCAGATCCAACAGGGTAGGGGCTCAGTCTCACAAATATGCCCCCCCTTCAGGTACCTGTCACAGCCCAAGTTACCATCTCTGCCTCTGACTGGCCAGGTATAGATGGGAGGTTCCAATGACCCCCTCCTTGAGTTTTATTAATTTGCTAGAGCAGTTCACAGAACTCAGGAAACCCATTTACTCATTCGATTACTGGTTTATGATAAAAGGACAGAATTCAGAACAGCCAGATACAAGAGATTAATAGGGCCAAGGTGTGAAGAAAGGGTGCAGAGCTTCCAAGCCCTCTCTGAGTCTGCTATGCTCCGCACATCCCCAGATGTTCACCAACTTGGAAGCTCTCTGAACCCCATCCTTTTGGTTTTTATGGTGGCTTTATTACATAAGAAAGATTGATTAAATAATTGGCCATTGACAATTGATTGGCCTCCCGTCCCTCCCTTGCCCCAAGGCCAGGCGAGTGGAACTGCAAGTCCCAACCTTCTAACCACATGGTTGTCCTCCTGGTAACCTGCCTCCATCCTTAGATGGGTCCAAAAGTCACCTCGTTAACATAACAAAGAGCACCTTCTCACTCTCATTACTTAGGAAATTCCAAGGGTTTTAGGAGCTCTGTGCCAGAGATGGGGATGAAGACCAAATACATATTTCTTATTATAAATCACAGTATTACAACAGCTGATGCAGTCCAGCCGCGCATAGTCGAGCAGGTCCTGAAGTGCGGAAGCAGGGGCTAAGAAAATAAAGACAGAAAGAACTGGGAGGGCTGATGCTCCCACGCGTTGCCAGCAAAACTTTATTGAAGGTCCAGGGTTTATATAATGCAGTGGGGTTACATGATTCCAGGACATAGCATTATCCAATAGACAATTAAGCACAGTATTGACGTCAGCAGTAGTCGGTCAAAGGTAGGCACAGCAGGGTTCCGTCAGTTGGTCATGGAATGCGTAAATAGGATGCTCTTTGTTCTCCATTCCCACCACATCGGCAAGTGGGGGAAGGGCATAGCCCGCTCCCCACATCTCCCCCTTTTTTGTTTTATAAGAGGGTGACAGTGCCTGTCTTAGGTGTTCCTGGATGACTCATCTGGACTTACCCATCATTGGTACCCACATTCCATCATGAGGGCCCTGTCTTAGGTTGCCAGAGGTCTCCAAGACACTTACCCGTCATTGACTATCCTGTCCCCTTCTCAAAATCTGGCATCGGGGGGTGACTTTTCAGCTGAGAGATATGTAGCTCTGCACCAAGGTGCAGAAATGCTTTTAAACTCATTTTTAGGAAACAAGGCAACAAGAACACAATGAGAAACATACACACAATGGCTGCACATAATGATAACAGAAAATGAGGCAAGACTTTAGAACTTATGATTTACAAGTGGGGGGCCATCTGCAATTTCAAATGATGCAGGTCTCTTAAGGCTTGCCAGATGAGTTTCCACATGCTGTGAAGGACACAAGGCCCTAGTAACAGCAACAAAAGCCATAAAATGCTTAGGGCTAAGAGAGGTGCGACAGCATGCCAGAGACTATTCAGGGGGTCCCTGAACACATCTTTTATCTGATTTAATATATCAGATGCAGTTTTGGCTCAAATAAGATATGATTTAAATAGTTCTGTGGTGGCCGGGGATATAACTCCCCCTTTTTTTTGTTTTTTCCAAATGAGCTTTAAGGGTGACATGGGCATGTTCCACAATGCCTTGGCCTTGTGGATTATATGGTATCTTAGTTTTGTAGGAAATATGCATTACATGGCTGAGATCGAACATGTTGAAAGACAGACATAACTTGAATATATATATATATATATATATATATATATATATAGGTTTTAACAAACTACTAGTTAAATTGCTTACATACATTAACAGAATAGGAATACAGATACATAACAAAGGCAGACTTACAATTACTAGTTATATCTAATGAAATTAAGAAAACTAGTTAGATAGCTCAGGCATTTGTAAAAACTTATTGACAATATGATGGATATCATCTAATTGATTTTGGGTAGTTTGAGAAAAATCAGACAAATTGAAACAGCACATTTTTGGAAATTGTTCACATCTTACATGCTCTTTTAACAGCAGACAGTCTACAGCAGCGTGATTCTGAAGCACCGCAGCTCGCAATTCTCTTAGTTCTTGGTTGAGTTCAGATAATACAGAAGCAGTCAAATTTGTTTTGCTATATGCACAGGCCAGCTTAGATATCTCTTTCTGCATTCCAATGACAAGTCTAGGAACTGGCAGGAGGAACGCAGCTGCAACTGCAACAGCGGCAGGACCTCAAAGTTTCAAGTTTTCATCACAGTCAGATGGCAGAACTCGGAGAAGTCTCTTGTGCTTATATTCAGGATGGTCTATTAGAGCAGGAAGAATGCGTCTTACACTACCAACACCTTGATAGTGTGAAGAAAGGGCTTGATATGTTTTGTTATTACACAAAAATACCCAACCATTTGGAAGCCTATATCTAGAAGACCATTTTACAATGATTGAAGAACTACAATAAGAGGGTACACGAGTACAATTAATACATACACAATCAGTAATTATAGTAGTACTAACAGGTAAATTTAATTGGGCATCAGGAGCAAGCACTTTAGGGGGAAGAGTGATGTTTATGCCTGAGATATTAGTAAACACCATAAGAGAAAGTCTTATGCCTATTAAATTCTTCTTCAACAGTTCATTGATAGAGGAATTTCTTGCTACACAAAAAGATGACTTGTGCAACTTTTGGCTCACGAGTTGTTGTAACTACAAGTTAGGTGAGGAAAAATTATCTTCTGGAATGAGTAATATATTTAAATACACCTAATTACTCTTATACAATATGACAGGAGTTCTTTTTTGAAACTTTTCACAAGTATAACTGCCAATATCTTCTCGGTACAAAACTGCTTTATAAATTTCATAATGATCACCATCTCTAACAGACCAATCAGCAATATCATTCCATCTAAGTTTTCCTCTATCATGTGTCTATACATTTCTTCTGTAGTATGTACATACATAAGTGCCATTATTGGAAATAAAAAAAAAAGATACTATTATTTAGTGGGCTTCAGTTTTCCGTGTTTGACATGCACACTTTTGTTGAGGTTTTTTGATAGTCACCTTCTGGAATGACTACTCCAGAGGATGTTGATGTTGGAAGTTCTCCTTCATATCGTATCTGAATTCATTTTCTGGGTGGCCAGATCAAGCATTGATCCTGAAAGGAAAGGAGTGACACACAGCAGCAATTCACCGGAGAATTTTGCTTTATTAGGGAAAAGTGCTGGGTTATATAGGAAGGGGCATGGGGTGATTGTGGTGTTAGTTCTACGGGGCTGGTGGCTATTGGCTAGGTGCTGGGATTGGGAGGGGGGGCGAGAGGTGATTGGGATTCAGGTGGCGCCGGCAGGAACTGAGGACCCCGAAGAGAAGCCGGAAGTTCGCCATCTTACTGGTGGGGGCCCTTCAGATGCTCTGTAAAAACACAAGCAAACCCCTTGCCCCACACCTTGATATGATCTTTATGCCATAGTGAAGAACCCATTGGAGACTACTACACAGGAACTGTTGTTGTTTCAGAAAAGGAAATATCAGAAAAATGTACCTCTACCGCTGACCATCTATCACCCTCCAGAAGATCAAAATTAAGGATATGTAAAGCATGCACCAATCGTCAACTTGCAACTAATTTTATTATATCAGGGAGTAATCCCCCCTCTTTGTATTAATAAATAATGTTTAAGAATAAGGTGACAATATTCAATGAGAGCTTGACTTGTAGAATTGTATGAAATGCCTGTGTTATGAGTGATGTTATATAGCTTAAAAAATGTATGCAACACAGAGGAGAGGTAAACTGGAGCGTTGTCAGTCAGCTTAAGAGATAAAGTTTAAAACATTTTATCAGCAACACTTGAAACAAGAAGCTACTGTAAGAATAGAAATAGGTTAGCATAAGCATAGCCATCTTAAAGGCCTAGAAGCCATTTTCTGAGTTATGTGACTTAGAAAGAAAAACTGGAACTGGTAAGGCCTTGAAAAACAAGTTAATCATGAGCACCAGGTGGTGGGCAGCTGTGACCCTTGGTCAGCTAACCTTGGTCAGTTAATCTTACATACCAAGCTTATCGTGCAGAACCTCCCTAACCATTGAGGAGTGGTCTTATCCTGCCCTTGCTTAACCCCAGGATGTATGTCTTGCAAGAATAATGTATAGTTGTGGAAAATTACTATGAGTTAAGTGTTTTGAAAATGCTATATAAACCCTTGGCTTTGAGTGCTTGGGGTCCTTGTTGAAACCTGCTGTGTCAGGCAGACACTTGGACCCCAGCTAGCTGGCTGAATAAAGACTTTGCTTGAATTTACATCTCTATGCCTGTGTAGTTTGTTCTCTGGAGAAGCCTCGGAAGCCCGGACCCTAACACTACAAAATCATTTTTCTTTAGTTTACTTAATTTTAAGTAACTAGTACTCATTTTGCTGAAATCTAGTTCTTTACTAGTTTAGTAGTAATTAAACAGTGATTATAAACAAGAAAAGATTTACAAATGACAATGGTTAAAGATTTGATGAGAACTTACTGTAAGATAGTTGATATATGGAAGTTTGGATATTTCTGTAACATAAAACACTCAGTAATAAAATCGAGCATTATTCCTTTTGACAGCACTTTTTAGGCAAGTATATATATCAGGTAAATAAGCCAAATTAGTCAAATATTTTCTTTGATGAGGAGAAAAAATTCTATTGGTATGTTCCAGGGGCCCTCTGGAAAATATCAGAGTTAATTGAGAGGTAAAAATACCTTTTTAAATTTTGGTTTTGGGAAGCTGTCAAAAGTTTTTAAGGCACTTGCCAAATAGAATTATAGTTATTAAATAACACTTATTATTTAACTAGAATGATAATAATAAAGTTTAAAAGCAAATGCAGAAGGTTACATAGTTGTTAACACTTAGCTTAGTCTTTTTAATATTAAGATCTTATTTTCTTAAATACTCAGACAATTCATTAAGACTTTAAGCATAAGAAACTGTTTTAATAAAACAATTAGAGAACCCTTTGCAATCTTTCAATATTAAGAGCAGACTAACAGTTAAAGAATACTTTGTCTTCCCAACTGAAAACAAAAGTCCAATTTTGCTGTGTTCTCGATATTAAGACTCACTTGCTTTAATTTCACATAGCATGATTATATCTGTAAGAATATAGTAATTTATTCTTCATTTGCCCCATGGTCCCAAGCACACAAGCCGGTGAAAATTATGCCTGGGCTTGCCTGGGGCTTGACTGGGTTTATCCCGCCTTATCTCTAAACATCTTGACCCTCCCCCAAAGCAACAGGCTGAGTGGATCTGCCACAACAAAGGGCACCACACTGCTGCACCACACTGCTCGCTTGCTTTGTCTCTGTCTCTCTTTAAATAAATAGCTGTACTTTAGAACAATTAACTTTCTTTTACTCTCAACAAAACGAATTTCCATTCTTTATACTTTCTCTTACTAAAACACACATCTTTAACATACTAAAATATTTTCCTTATTATATCAAGTAGTTTTCATTAGAACTTAAAACGATTTGATACTTTGACTTTCAGAGAACACTGAAAAATATATCATTGTAAACTGTTACACTAGCATTCTTCAGATTGATACATTTATGAACATATTTTATCATTTTTGGAAATGTGCCTTATAGCACAATTTCTCATTAAGTACAAAATATGTCTATATAGCTTAGCAAACTTCAAGAATATTGGTTACCACAAAAATTCTCAAGCTGTTTGCAGATATATACACTGTTATACATTAATACAGTATTATTATTAAAAAGTTTATTTGCTACACTTGTTTACTTATTTTTAGCAACCATGCTAAATTACTTATAAAATTTTTACCAAACATTAGACAAAGTCAAGCTTTTCTTTAAGTATTTTCTTGGAATATTTAACAGGTAACATCAACTTAAATGACTTTAAGTAAACTATGCCAGCTAATAACTATAAGGACATGTCCATATCAGTTAAGCTTAAATTAGCATTAATGCATAATATATTTTTATTAGATTTTCTGGAAGTTTTAGAATGCCCAATTTTCACAAGCACTTGTTTTTAAATCAATTTTATTAATACCTTCCGGAGGTAGAAAATATTTTTTTGTTACACACTTAGACACACAAACATACAGACCGAGACATAATGACTACAGTTAGCAACACTTTTCATATAATAACATATACACAGACAAACTGACATAAAGATTTGAGTTTATAATATTCAATGGTCTTCTTTCTTCTTAGTTTATTTGATTAAAAGTACTTCAGTTTTCAAGAATACACTCTAAGGGCAAGCAGTTTACATAACTGGGTTAAGGTTTAGACGGCCCCAGACTAACAGGGCTGATGAAGACTCTGAACTGATGCGGACTGTGTGTGTCCAGGGGGCTGGAAATGAAATGCAAGTACAATTCTAGCTCCAGTCATTTAAAGCCAGGCTGTATTGCAGAAGATAAATTTCTTCTATCTCAGGGAGCTTAGTTTAAGACTTCTCAATTCTCAAAGATAATGATGAACTTAATAAGTAGAATAGATGTTCACTAAAAGAATTTCGAAAACTAACTCCATATTGTAGTAGTTCATGGAACTTTTGACTATTTTCTTCCCTTGTGGCAAAATATATTTAGCTGCATAACATTATATTGCATACTTCTTTTAGGGACCAAGCCTCTCTAATCAGAGTTTGTACTGGGGCCCAGGTTTGTGTGCAGAAGATAAGATACTTCTTTTTAGAGTGTAGGGATCAAACTGCTCTCAGTTAGTTTTCCTAGTTTTTTCTGCCCAAGCTTTAGTCATTCCTCAAGAGGCCCCTGCCTGTCTGATAAATGCAGGGACTGTGTGACTTTTCGCTACTAGAGCCCTGATCTGAGTCACAAGCTTGTTTGGCTTCCCTGGGGCTGCTGAGGAGGAAATGCTTAGCTCCAGGATGACTGCTTCTAAGGAAAGCAGTTAATAGAATGGAGCTATTTTCATGTTGATCTGAGGGTTCAGCTTAATTACAGGCTGTATTTACATTACACAGGAGGAAGTAACGCAGGCCTAAGAGGACTGCTTTGAATGGGGAGCAAGGTGAAAAAGCAATCTTTAAGATCAATGATAGCCATATTCCAGTCTTTTGGAATCATAGCCGGAAAAGGGAGGCCTTGTTGTAAAGGTCCCATAGGTTTAAGAACTGCATTAATTTGCCTTAAGTCATGTAAGAGTCTCTAATTAAGGTCCACAGGCCAAATGTGTCCACCGGAACCTTTTTTGGACCATGGGTCGAATAATAAGATTGAAGTCCCTTTCCTACCTCATTCCACAATTCTATGTCTACTGTCCCTTCTTCCGGGAACTAAGGGCACACTTTCTCAATAAAATCTAAAAATCTTTCTAATTGGGGTTTCCTACTTTAATTCCTCTGGCGGCTAACAACCTCTTTAGCCCGCAAACA
Organism: Manis javanica; assembly: GCF_040802235.1. Taxonomy (NCBI): domain Eukaryota; kingdom Metazoa; phylum Chordata; class Mammalia; order Pholidota; family Manidae; genus Manis; species Manis javanica. The sequence continues at coordinate 115,919,507 of NC_133159.1, read as the reverse complement.
TATAACTGCTCCCCGCCTGTCCTATATTGGACTCCCAGAAAAATTCACTTACCACGTCCGCGTTTCTTGCACACCTCTTCTCTCGCGCATCTTCTCTGGTTACCCTGGCCAGGGCTTTCTCTTCTCTATTGGCCTCGTGGTGGCCCTCACCTTCTCCCTCTCCTTCAGGTCCCTGTTAGGGCGCCACTTGACACGGTCCAGCTGCACCTAGTCAAGCAGGTCCTGAAGTGCGGAAGGGAGGCGAAGAAAATAAAGAAAGACAGAAAGAACTGGGAGGGCTGACGCTCCCACGCGTCACCAGCAAAACTTTATTGAAGGTCCAGGTTTTATATAATGCAGTGGGGTTTTTATATAATGCAGTGGGGTTACATGATTCCAGGACATAGCATTATCCAATAGACAATTAAGCACAGTATTGACGTCAGCAGTAGCTGGTCAAAGGTAGGCACAGCAGGGTTCCATCAGTTGGTCATGGAATGCGTAAATAGGATGTTCTTTGTTCTCCATTCCCGCCACATCAGCAAGTAGGGGAAGGGCATAGCCCGCTCCCCACAAACAGCCCAAGCTGAAAAGAACAGTTGATAAAGAAGGGCTGAGCTTCCAACAGTAAATAAAGTGTATGAGATGTAATGCGAGGCAGGATTGAGGGGCTTCCACCTGACCTATTAAGGGTTGGGGGTATCACATAATTATGTGACACATAGCAGACACTCAATAATAAATGTTTCTCATTGTCCTCATTATTTCCATTTTTTCTAATACTTGAGAACACAGTAACACATTCTCCCAAAGTGTAGCAAAGCACTCAATTTATGGAATCACTAACTGATAACACTAGAGGCACTGTAGAGGAATCCCGTCATCCTGCCTTCCTTCAGAGATAGTGAAATAGGGGTTGAAGGACAAGGACTCAGGCCTCCTAACTGCTCTACAACATGCTTATCCTGTGAAATGGTTAGATCTCATGAAGCTTTCCGTGGTAGAGACAAGGCAGCTGCTGTCACTACACCCTGTACCAACCATGTGTTCCTGATGCTCAAACATCTGGGGCCTTGCTGATGCTGAAGGGACCCCTGCTCCCAGGGCTGGCCAATTCCTAGGGATAGAAAGGACTTGCCTTTCAGCATGCTTTTCGTGAGAAAGCCAGTCAACCCAGAGTCCATATCCCCAACCATCTCCTCCACCCAACGCCCACATCCAGACCATGACCACCTGCCCTAGCCCCCCGGGGCCAGGGGCCAGACAACTAGGGACAGCCACTGTGCCCCAGAGCCTGATGAAATGATTCAAACAAGACAGTTCCAAACCTGCTCACTCTGTCTTGCCCATTTTCTCCATGGAAACCAGAATGGAGTCTCTTGCCCACGTTTCCCCCTCACACCTCTGCCTTCTGATGGACCCTAGCGCTTCTCTGTGTGGCCCTCCATGTCGGGTTTACACTCCCTCTTGGAATCTACAAGTGTAACAAACTATCTTTTCAATGGCAGTCATCTCCTACTGATTCTGTTAGCCATGCCACACCTAAATAAAAATGAAACCTGTATTTAGAAACATGCCCCTGTATCTCCGGATGATCCAACCTACCAGTGAAGAAGAGCCAGAGCAGCTGCCGCTCTCAGCGGTGCTCTATTTGGGGGCACCTCTGCTGCTGCCCCGGTGCCCACCAGGGCTTCTGCTCCTTGTCTCTCAGCTCCTTGGGGAGCAAAAGTTTTTGTGAACATGGAAAACTGGCTTCTTAGAGAACACCTAGGAAGCCCCATTTAAAACACCCTGTGATGCTTCTCTGGGGTTACTCAGAGGGGCAGGCCAACAGCCTTGCAAATCTCTTGGGGTTTTGCTTGCAGACAGACACACCTGACTTGGCCATTTTCCTTCTGCTCACAGCTCTAGTTCACTGAGCAGGGAGGCTGTACCTTAACCAAGAGCAGCACTGAATGCAGGGGAGGGGACAGGATGGCTCCCCTGGAGCACCAGCTGTCATATCAAAGGCTGAACACTGAACAGAGAGACCAAGGCTCCCCACAAGATTCAGGGTGGGGGTGGGGGTCAACATTCTGACTGTGGCAGATCCGCAGGGACAAAGCGAAGGTGAGGTGACCAGGGCACTGCTGCCCAGACTGATTATTTATCAGAGGCTGTTGCTCTGGGCTGGTGAGCCTGGTGCTGGGCTGGGGAGTCTAAGCCCACAGTGGAATAGACAGAATGTCAGATGCAGTCCTATCACATGGCTGGAATGGCCCAGGCAGGCATCAGGAATGTGTGGATTTAGTGACGTCCGCTTTGCCCAGCTGGATCATCTGAGACAAGGAGTAAGTGGTAGAAATAAAATCTAAGAGGTCCATTAGACGCCCTCTGCTTCCCAGGCTTAAAGAGATTTCACAGTCAGAGTTGTGAGGGGAGGCTGGATCTGCTATGATTGCGCAGAACATTATTTACCACTTACTGGGTGCCTTTCACACACTGGGCACCAAATGGAAAATAAAACAAAAGAGGCCATATCTGGTGAGCAATGTAAAGGCAGGAGGAAAGTTCCCACTGGTGTCCAGAAGCCTGGAACTTCCAACAGCTGCTTTAATTTTTAATTTAACCAATGAACCTATAGGGAAATAAAAAAGAAAATTAAAAACATGATGTTCTCAACAGCTTGGGATGCTGGAAAAAAGCTGGGACAACTCTATTACCTGTCGGTGACATAGTCAACAAGATGCTGCTTGAACATGAGGCTCCACTTCCTAATTACATTCAGTAGAGATGCTTTAAAGGGTCGCACATCAATTTTCATCCAGCTCTCAAATACCCTGATGGGCTCCAGCCTGTACACGCCTTCATAGAGCTTTTCATAGGAGTCAATCTGCGCTTTAAATTGATGGAGGAGGGGAGGGTTCTCTGGGATGCCATCCTCTGCATGGGCTTCAATTTCCTTGGGTGTGAGGACATGCCCATACAACAGGAACTGACTCAGGACCTCCTTCAGGTCCTCCACGTAGAGGTAGGAATTCTGGCTGAAGGTGTTCCGATAGCTGCAGCAGAGGGCCATCATGCTTTGAACCCTCTCCATGAAGGTGCTCCTCATGCTGGCCAAACGGGCCATGCCCTCCACGTCAACCTGGGGAGCAAGACAACAGCAGGTAGGTTACACCCGCATTTCTCAAGAAGTTCCAGAGCTGGCTGGAAGGCAGGATGGTCACAGATCCAGTACCTGATAGTGGGGAGAGCCGTTTTGTGGGGAAAGCCGTGGCACCAAAGACGATATTCCAAAAATGCTGGCAACAAGACCCTCAACAATGTCGTGGAAGACACCCTTCACTCCAGACTCCAGGGACGGATGGAAAACTAATTCTGGGATTGCTAAGCTCAACTGTGCTTCAAATATTGGGGTGAGTCCTGCTCTACATTCTGTAAAACAAGGAAAACAAATGGAACAAAGAAGAATGGGTACAATGAGCAAACTGCAATGCTGTTTTAAAAATACCCAGTGCATTCCTTTCCTTTAGATAAGCTGGGTATAGGAAAATGGAAATGTGAAATTTGCTAACACCCCAGGAAAGGTGAGGGTGACAGTCTTGCAGTGTTTATCAACAGGGGAATGAATGCCTGACATTTTAAACAGGCCAGCTCTTGTACAGGGCTGTCCCGGGCATCGCAGGACATTTACTCTCCTTGTCCTCAGAGAGCATATTCCAGTGACTGATCAACACAAGCCAGTCCCCTTCCACATTCCCAAGGCCTCCAGGGTTGGGCAGGGCCAGGGGGTGCCAGAGCACACAGTAGAGCCTTGGGTTGAGAACAGGTTGATTTTACAAAGCCAATTTCTTGGGAGCAGCTGATCTCTTCCTAGGCACAAACCATGCACTCCCACTGGAACTCCCTAGGTGAACAGCGGTATGCTTGTCTGTGGTTACTAGGCAGGAAAAGGAAAGAGAAGTTATAATCCTGCCTGTTCAGCTCCTTTTCTATGAAAACACAACCTATTTTAATTCGGTAGTCCTGAAGTGATGAACATTTTAAAAATCATATCAATAATTAATAAATCCCTGATTGCTTACTAGACTAACTTGCTAAATTTAAGTCTAAATATAACATGGGGCAAGATGTTCCAAGGATAAGATTAATGCTTAAACTTTTATCAGTGACCACTTATTTCTGTGTATCTTTTTGACTGTAGAAATATTTAGGAGACTGTTATTTGCTGGATACTGTGGGCAGCAGAGACTATGCATTAAAATTCATTATTCCCTCCTTCCCCAGAAATAGAGTTTTGACTGGGTATGTGGCCACCTTCCCCCACCCTCCCTGTGGTTTGGGGTGGTAACATGACTCCCTCACCACTGGAATGTGGGAGGAAGTGATGGGTGCCATTTCCGGGCCAGGGCCACTGAGGCGGCAGCCTTCCCTCCCCTATGCTCTCTCTTTCCCACTGTTACAGGCTTGAGCCCAGATGTGGCAGTGACCCAGCTCAACCACAGAAATGAAGAGGAGGCCCTGGAGAATGGCAGGACGGCAGGAAGCTTAGACCAGCACTTGCAAGATAGAGGTCTTTGTCATTTAAGCCACAGTACAGATGGAGTTTTTGTTACCAGAATTTAGCCATTCACCCTAACTAAAAAAACCTGGGATCCTCAAAGATATGTAAGACTAGGGTCTTGCCTTCAAAACTGTAGGGATCATGTATCCTATTTTGTCCCATCAAACACATATTTAACTTGAGGAAATGCAAGTTCACCAATACCATTGCAATCATACTACATTCACAGGATAGTTTTAAAACATCTGTACTATTGTGCTTTGTATATGTACTCATGATGTATTATTCCGCATTATTATATGTGTTAGATACTTATAATTTGATAGATCAGGCTGCATGTAGTCTCCACGGTTTTAAAGACTTGCAAGACCATTTTTGACCACATGAGATTTTTATCCCATGTGCAAACATGAGAACCTAATCTGTGTGTCAGATGCAAAGACAGCATTATTACCATTCAAACCAGACTGCCCTGCTGGTTCCATAACCTTGGTACAAGCAACTTTAAGAGGCCAGAAGGGGGATAATATTCCTGGGTAGAGTGGGCAGCATTTGACCTGGGCAGGGTTTGTATTCTGAGGGAGGATGGGGAGGCCAGCCCAAGCCATGGGAATGGTCTTGACTTCACCAAACCTGAGAAGGTGGAAAACGGGGAGGTGGACCAGGGAGGACAAAGCTGTCTGACTATGCTTCCCACGGCTCTAATTCAGTCAGTTCTCTTTTCTGAAGCTTGATTTAGATTTGATTAGATTTTATGGTTTTGCTTTTGCTATATGTCTCACTGTTTGAGAGCCTGGTTTATTGTCAAAGTTTTGGAGAGAAGTCTTTTCTTTTTGAACAATTTAAAAACTCAATACCTTTGCTATTTTACTGTGTGTAATTCACAAAATGTCCATAGCATTTTGGGAGAAGTCACAGAATGCTTAGTTACCCTTTACTGTAAGTCAATACACTTTATGACTGTTATCTCTCCAGGAATAACCCACATCCATAAGCCAGTAAATACCAGTATTTTCCAGGAGGTACTTGAGGGAGCACTCAATGGCTAGAAAGAATCCATCCAGCAGCATGTCATCGATGTACTTAATGTAAGTCTTCCAGATATTAGAGGCTGGGTCTGCTGAAAACAGACTCAGGTTTTCCTACGAAAAAGAGAATGGATTTATTAAGCCATGTTTAATAACATGGAAGGACTGGTCTAGTCACCAGTAATGGGAATGAAAAGAACACATAGAGAAAAAAAGCATTCTTGTGAAGACTTTGCTATTACATGTGTATCAGATCCATTCTGTTTAATGGTTTTAGCCATTGGCTGGAAGGAACACAAAGTTAACCCAGGTAGGGAATAGCAGGTATCACCCTGTCCCTAAGAAAGGAGGGTGGCATCTGGCCATGTTGCTGGGTGCAGTGTGTGCGCCTTATAAACGCTGGCTGATGGGCTGGGCAGGAAGCTGCCTCAACACAGAAGACAGGGGAGGCAGAGGGAATACCAAGGGTGGGGGGTGTTATGACTCAAGGCTTATAAGAAATTTGGGGTTCAAGCAAGTAAAGCATTTCCTAGACAATCCCTAGAAATGAGCTGGAGTGTTTTGTGTTGTCATTTAACTAAAAACCTTCATCACATGGAGTAATAAAGAAAACACATACACGTAAATGAATGCCACATTCTCCCTCTCTGTCTCTCTCCCTCTGTCTCTGTCCTTCTTGCTCTTGTTCTCTTTCTCGGTCTTTCCTGACCTGGTGGTTGTGACAAGTAGAGTTGTCCCATTTGCTCTGCCTCATCTTCATTATTAAGCCTTTTTTCAGCAACTTCCCATTCATCTTATCTCTCTAAAGCGAGTGGCAATGAGTTTGCAGGACTAAAATTTCTAGGTGATTCACACTCACTTATCCCTTTACAAACATTTCCAGGTTGTAAATCCCCCTGGATTAAAAAACAACCACGGGATCCTGCCTTTAAGTGACAAAACTCTGAAGTTTCTAAAGTGTATTAAGCTTTCCTTTCTCAGTCAGTTGAAGATTTTCCTAATAACTTAAAGTCCATCATCACACAAATAACACAGTGATGATATAGAGTTTCTCTCAGATGTTATTAAAATGTGCATGTCTGTTTTTTTCTCTAAAACTTGTGGTTTTCATGACTGCTTTGCATGGCTGCTCTATTTCCTCCCTCAGTCTGCACTTTTCACATTTCTACCTCAAATCTACTATGGTCTAAGGAGCAAACATGTTGGGGTTCCCTGTGACCTAAGAAGAAAGAGCTCAAGTTTCTGATTCTGGCCAAGACAGAGGAATGAGATCGGACTTACTCTTCTACAAACAACTATAGAACTGGGTACAATACAAGAAACAACTGGTTTAGGCTACTGGGTAACCAACAATAGAGAGACGTGATCCTTAAGAGGAGGAAAATATCCAGGTGAGCTGCACAACCATCTGGCTTTCTACATAGACACTTTCCCAACCACGGCATGAGGAAGTGGAGCTCAGTAACAGCACCCTTCCTGCTGGGCAGAACAGGTGGCACTGGAGCTGGGCTGCTAAGGCTGCTGAGTCCTCTTGAGCCCTTGAATAGTAAGCTGTCCACATTTAGGGCAAGGCTCTGCAAGGCCTGGCAGAGAACAGTTACTGAGGCTCGAAGCTGAATGGAGACTGTCTAGGTCATGCAGTGCCAGAAGACATTTGTACTCTACCAGAAATTATCTGCAGGTAACCCAGGAATTCATTAGACCCCAGAAATGCTATGCTTAGGATTAGAACTGTTCTGATCTAGAGTCAGGCCTCTTTAGACCCTCCCTTAGCAAAGCTTAATAGTGAGTATCAACGGGATCAAGCGGTAAGTGAATTGCCTGCCAAAACAAAATACAAACTCCTTAAGGGAAATCAAACCCAGATTCTAAAGTGGCATCCAACATGACTAGAACATAATACAAAAATTACTGGACATGCAGAGAAGCAGGAAAATGTGACATTTAACCAAGAGAGAAAATAATTAATAAGAACAGACGCAGAAAATAGCTGCCATACCCATCTTGGAATGCCTATTCCTTAGACTTATTTTAAGTCAGAGAAAAACACACTTCAGTCACACTAAAAAAAACAGACTCAGAAAATAAAATAGATGTTAGCATTATCAGACAAGAATGCCATAATTGATTAAAAACTCCCTAAATCTGAGGAAAAACAGATTCAAGACGCTGTTGTTAAATATAAACTCCCAAATTTTGAAATACAAAATCCCCAACTCCGAGCTGGATGACTATAAAGAAAACCTATTTAGGCACATCATAGTCAAACAGAAAACAATACAAACATTTAAAAAGAAGCTATTAAAAGCTGCCTGAGAGAAATAATAGATTACATATAGAGGAACAAAGATACAAATTAGGGCTGGCTTCTCGTCAGAAACATTAGAGGGTAGAAGACAATGAGATGACTTCTGAAAGAAAAATAAAACTGTCTATACAGAATTCCACGTCCAGTGAAACTATCCTTCAGAAACAAAGGTGAAATGAGGACATTTTTGGATAGACAAAAACTGAGAGAATGTGTCATTAGCAGACTTGAACTACAAGGAATAGCAGAGGAAGTTCTTCAGGCTGAAAACAAATGACCACAGATGGTAACTCAGTTCTATAGAAAGGAAAAACAAGTCTGAAAATGGTGGGTTTGTGGGTAAATATAAAACACAATAAACATTTTTCTTGAAATTTTCAAGCAAAAAATCATAATACTCTACTGCGGGATTTGTTTCACATACGTGCACACACACACACACATGCATACCTCAAAACTGTGACAGATGGGGGTCAGGGTGGTTTTGAGTTGAACCATATGTTGCTAGGTCACACTATAGTGTGGGTATCTCTCATATTTCATGGGAAAACTGTAAGTAGATTTTGACTAGTTCAAGAGAGACACAGAAACATAGAACCATCGCTGCAAATGTAATCCAACAACAAAAGCTGAAATACCAATGAGAAATTAAATCCTAAAAAATATGTCATCAATAACAAGGTGAGAAAGGAGGAGGAACAAAGAAGATGAAGCAAGTAGAACACAAATAGCAAAATGGCAGAGCTAACTCCAGCCATACCAGTACTTATATCAAATGTTAATAGTCTGAACGTTACAGAGATTAGCAGGCAGAGTTGTTAGAAAAGTACGTTTCTACCATGTGCTGCTTGTCTATAAGGGAATAAATTCGAATCCAGAGAAGCAATGGGTTGGAGGTAAAAGAGTGGGAACAGATGGATAAGGCAATAAGTAGGGATGGTGAGTCTGGAAGGAAAGGTTATAGTATTATCAGGAGAAAACAGATTTCAAGGCAAGGGGGTATTACCAGAAATCAAAAGGGAATTTCATAATGATGAAATGGTCGATTCATCAGGAAGTTGCAACAATTATAAACCTGTGTTTGTACCTACTAACAAGGTTTCAAATACATGATGAAAAATCGGACAGAACTAAAGGACTAAACGGACATACCCAAAATCCTAGGTGGAGATTTTACCACTCTGCCTTCAGTAATTAGAAGAACAAATGGACAAAACATGCAGAAAGCTCATAGAAGATCAGAACAACACTACCAATCACATGGAACTTACTGGTATTTGCAGAACCCTACAGCCACCCATGGAAGAACAAACATATTGTTAAGTACACAGGGAACATGCAGTACGATAGACAATATTTTAGGTCATGGACCAAATCTCAGGGAACTCCAAATGATTGAAATCTTACAGAGTATTTTCTGTGAACACAAGGAAATTAAATGAGATACCAATTTCATTAAGATGTCCAGAGAAGCCTCAAATATGTGGAAACTCAACAATACACTTCTAAACAACCACTGAGTTAAAGAAGTTGCAAGAGAAAAAATTTAAAACTGAAAGATAATGAGAATGAG